>NW_020837956.1:43003675-43019309 GCF_003676395.1 Aethalodelphis obliquidens
CTTCCCCACCACTGGCCTTCAAGAAACGGTCTGACGGTGTGACCTATTTCCAGAGTGCATTGGTATTTTAACAAGAGAATCTTTAGCAAAATATATATAATACACGACTCAAACCCAAAAACAAACCAGACAGGATTTGTTGTCAAAACGACAGCGGCAAAAAAAAAAAAAAAAACGACAGCGGCCGCGTCACGCCCACACGTCAGGCCAGCCCTGCGTCTCGTGGGCTGCCTTCTAGATGGCCTTGTCCGATCTCTAGAGGAGAGAGAGGGTCCCGGCTCAGACCTGCAGAGAAACAGGAGATTTTTATTTTGCAGAATAAATCATGAAGAGGCTCCAAACTGCTGTAACTTGGAAACCTCCTTAATTAAACAGTCAATTAGAAGGTTCTTGGCCCAATTCTGGGGGCCCAGAGGGAGGGAGGCCTAACTGTCCCGAGGCTGCACTTGACCCCAAATGGCCAACGCGACACAAACAGACACGGAACACTGGTCTCGGCTGAACGGCTACGCTTTTCGACTCAGTCTCGCACAGGCTGAACCTGCAGCGGAGGCTCCCGATAAGATCTACACATCCCTGTGCTCGCCCTCCCCCGCTTCCCAGCACCATTTCCCGTAAGAATCAAGAAAACTGGATGTTCAGTGAGTATCCCGGTGTCGCAAACACACAGGGAAATGAGTGTGTGGCACGAGAGCTGGTACAAATCCTGGCCAACCGGGGGCTAGAACACTCTCGGCTTTGTTAAAACTTAACAAAGGATGGAAGGACTCGCGGGCTCGTGCCACTAGCTGCTGCGTCCACGGGGCGCACTTGGTGACCTGGGACACAGCTGATCACCACGGGCAGACACTGACGTATCCACCGTCTAAGTGACCGGCTGTGAAATAGAGGCTCTTCCCAGGAGACTGGGTTTCCCCTTTGATTAAGCCTTTGAAGGACGAAGACGTGGCACCTGACAATACGTGAGCACACGCTGCTTCACACGAAGCTCAGAACAGCTGTGGGCTCAGTCGCTCATCTTATGTACAGGCGAGTAGGCCTTGCCTGCTGTCGCCCGGACAATCGCTGCAAAACCGTGGCTTGGAGCTGCATCTCCAGATTCCAGTGACCCTGCCTCAGCACAGACTGCTTTCTGTAACCGTTCCCAGATGAGTTTAGGGCCACACTGCCATGGTGGAAGACAGACTTTGAAGACAACAGATGACGGGCTTTGGGTACAGCTAAGACACAGCAGTTATCTTGTTCTCGGGGAAACAGCGTGGTTCGGAGCAGCCCTGGTGTGTACACAGCAGGCCGAATCTGGACGATAGGAGGCCGCGAGCTCCGACCTCCACATGGGCAACACGGTCGGCAGCATGGTCCCCAGATGCCCATCCGGTTTCGTCCCCGGACACAGCTGGGCTGCTGGGGCCCCACCGCCCCAAGCCGGCCGAGCCCTGAGGAGTTCAGGAGTCTGCAGAGCAGGACTTTGCACTTGTCCTGGAGGTGGCCGGACTCTAGGACAGCTGGTAAAAGGGGGCACATGGGACCCGCTTGCGGCCACCACGTGGTCTGGCAAAAGCACAGGTCTTGGGGTGACTGTAAGACGATGCCACGGTGCTTGGTCCACGTCTGCTTCCAATTATGCTGATTTCGTCCACAGAATTATTCACAGCATCTAAGTATCAAAATCTATCCAGCTGTCTTCAGTCTCAAAGAACATGATCTCGAGCCAGCCCGTTTTCATTTCTAAAGGAATGAAAATACCCTCGGCCGCCACTTGTGCAGGTCACCCAGATGTAGCCAAAGCCTGTTCATCGTGGGACTGCTCCACACATGGCAGCTGTGTGCTGAGAGCCTCGGAGCAAGGGCTGTGCGCACAGCGAGGCGGGGGGCTGGGAGGGGGCAAAAAAGTGCGCAGCCGCGGCTGTGAGCCCGAATGAGCGAGGGGAGGGGGTGCTTTCCCACTGTGATGGTCCCTGTACCCACCAAAAGTGAGAAACCACAGAATTTAAAGCACCCACTGGTGAATTCTTTCAGGTCATTGAAGGAGCTGTTTGCATATGCAATTATCTATGTTAACAGACATGAAAGTTGCAACAGAACCCAAAGCGAAGAGCGAGTGGCACGTACAGGGGAGATTCACTCCAGATTGAATTTTCGGCCCGAAGTCTATGTCCCTAAACTCCCCACGCAGCTGATTCCAATGAATACACGTCTTTAGAGAAGCATTTTCCCATGCCCTGTGCTCTGGTAGCTTATGTAAAATATAAATATGTGTGTGTATTTACTTTCTTGGCATCACTTTTCTACTTCCATATTTTTGCAGAGTATCTTCTTATATGACGGAACTGTTAGTTAGCTGGTCAGAATGCACATATCTGTGCTTTATGCATCTGGAGAACGTGTGTGGCTGTGACTGCCCAGCTGCGCCCACTGGTGCCCGTCCACCCCGAGGTGGTTGATGCCCCGTTGAGCAGCTCTGAGCTGACATTGGTCATTTCTCATCTTTCACCTTGCTGTCCTGTTACTTCAAAGAGCTGAGCCCCCCTCTGCCCGACAGTTTTATACATTTGTAAACAGTTCTCTTGATCCACTGGTGACCCTCACTTTGCCCCTCAAGGCTTTTTTTTTGTTCATTTCAAAGCCAAACAATCTAGTTCCATCAACAGTCCTCAGAGGACGATATTCTGAGAACTCTCGTCACCTTGTTGTTTTACTCAGTACATATTCCAGTTTTACTCTTCCCTTCTAAATCACGCTGCCCCAAACTGAACAAAATGCCACAGGTGTAACTCAATTCTGCGGTGGCTGCGAAGACCGACTTGGATGCTTTTGCCGCTGCCTCCTGGCTCCATCGTCCTGTACTTGATTTTCTCGTCGGCCACTTGCCGGAATCTCCATGTTCCCTGTGACAGCAGACACCCCGTGCCTCTTCTTCCCCTTCCCTCCGGGGCATTATGGAATCCACTGTTACGTGACTTTCCCAGTCCGGGAAGATTCTACCCATCACACCCTCCACCCAGCTCAGGGGGCCTGAGAGGCAGGTCTGCGAGGTCCCCGCTTCCTCTGGGAAGTGCTCAGAACATCCTGTGTCCAAGATCAATGTCAAGTTCATTAGTCTTTTGAACTGATCTTCTTCTCATGTGAAGTCCCAACAATCAATAGAAAAAAATGATGTGAACGAGCTGCCAAACCTTTCCTATTTCTCCTTAAAATGCCAGTCTCCAAGCATCCCTGAAAAACCTTTCATTAAAGTGCACAGCCTCCCAGACATGTTCATGAAATGAAACTCAGTGAAGGAGAAATTCACCTAACGAGCTGAAACATTTGTTATCTCGAAGGAGCCACTGGTCGAAGGAGATGAACCGCTATTTCACAAGAATGCTCACGGGAAAGAGGTAAATCCCTTCCCGGCAGAAGCAGCCGAGCTTGGGGACCCAGCCGCCACCCGGCAGACAGTTATACGTGGTGCTGGGGATGGAGGGGGAGGGATCTGTCCCTCACACCCCATCAGGAAGCACCCTTCGCCTCGACTTCAAATATTTGGGTCCGAAGTATTTCACTGCCTTAAAATTTAATTGCTTCTCCAAATGATGGGTATTTACTGAAGGTGTTAGAGCACATTTCTACCATGCAGGACACTCCACAGCAGGATTTCTAAAGCAAAAGCCAGGATGATTTAACTTAAGGAGATGAGACTGCTTCAATGATGGGAAATAGCATTTTTAAAGGTTTAGGAATAAGCCCAAATATACAAACAGAAATAGTTTCCTAACTGACCTTCAGAACTGAATGTTTCCTAGAAAATATTCCCATCTTGGAGATGAGTCTCCCCCGTCAGGGGTCCTGACAGCCCGGCTGAGTCAGGATGCCACCTGGAGGCTGCCAGCCCATCCCTGCCCCACAGCTGAGAAGTTGGGCTTGGCTACCTGGGCAGAGGTGACAGGTGTGGGACAGATGCCCCACCTGGTCACTGAATCACCAGGTGCGCGTTCAGCTGGAAGGAGGAACCTCACTTCCTATCTGAGCACGAGCTGATCTGAGCGTTATCAGTCTCCCTCCATCACCTGCCTTCAGTCCCCAGGGGAAAACCCTTGGTTCCTGGACCTCAGCCCATCCGTGTGCCCCTGTGAGACCTGTCCTTCCTACTGGCCTGCTGTATACAGACGCTTCTGAGCGTCCCGTGATGCCGACCCAGCTCCCAGGAAAAGCTTTGATCACACAGTCCCTTTGGTTGTGATTTTTCGTCGCAGTTCACGGCTGCCCTCGGAATGGCGTCCGTACTCTCGAGGCTGCATCAGACCCTGCATTAACCGGCCCTCGACCAACTGCATGTGCGCCTTTACGCCCTGAGCTGACACCCCCCGGGTACTTTCCATACCCGCTACGTTGTGCTAAACGATTTTAGCAAATCATCTCTTACGCAGGGGCCACTGTTATCTCCATTTTATAAGTGAGAAAAGGCCCGGGAAGTAGACACTGTCCTTGGGAACGCGGGGTGTGCGCCTGCACAGTGGGATGCACCCTCCCCCTCCCCCTCCCTCTCCCCCTCCCCCTCCCTCTCCACCTCCATCCCCATCCCCACCCCCACCCCACCCCCACCCCACCCCTGACAACACTGTGAGTCCCTGAGCCCAGCGGTAAATCCGTAGGCATCCAGGACTCTCCTTGGCTTCAAACAGTGGACAACCCTCCGCAGGTCCTTCCTCCGTGAAGGGCCCAGGGTCCAGCTCACCCTTCCCAGAGCACTGCTGACGTCATCCTGGGGTGCACTAATAACAGGGACCCTTAGAACACGCGAGTGTCCTTTACCCCTCGCCCCAGCTGGCGGTGCATCAGCGAGGACAGAGCAAAGTTCCTCTTGCTTCTTGGTTCCCTTGGTCATCCTGACACACCGTCGATAAGGAAATAAAGACTCAGCTACGAGCATCTGAAATCACTTCCCATTGTTCGGTTACACGGAAGCTCAATGACCTGTGTGTCACTTGGAATAATTAGTAGAGATTTCATCTGAGGCTGGGTTTTGATTTTTCATTGATCTCTTTAACTTGGCCCCATGTCTCCATGCCTCTCAGGGACAGAGAGAGTTGGATGCTTGGGAAGTGCTAATTAGAATCAGAAAGAGTCTGAGTTACTTTCCTTGCACATTTTGAAAGCAGAATGGCGTGTGCCTGGCACTAGGGTTGGCATCGTGTAGATGACAGAAATGGTCTGCTGCTGTTTCTGCTTCCCTGCTCTCCAGACCCTTACGTCTTCCTCATAACTCTGTGGGCCGTCCACACCCCACAGATGCTCTCTGTGTAGACCGTGGACGATTCAGACGCAGATGGTCATGGTAAATGGATTGTCTTACTAAACACCAGGGGAATTCCTTATAATTTTTCTCTAAGTAATGTTAAGGTTTTTAATAACAATCTTGGTTACCGTAATGAGTTTGTGGGGCTGACAGACCCTGTTTTTAAGCCCACCTTCCACTTACGAGGAGAGGCCACAGGCAGCTCCTTAACCTCTATGCCCTTTCTTCTCCTTAAGCAGGACATAAGAGCAGGGAACACACCACCCTTCCCATGGTGACTGTGTGACTCCAGGACCCAAAACTGAAGACACCTGGTGCTTGATAAAAGTTTGGTTAATGAATAAGGAGCGAGTGTAGATAAGCACAAATGTGGGAAAGTGCTGTTTCACAAGAACAAAGCAAAACCCATTTCTGGTTGAAGCAGCCCTTTGTCTTCTTTCTTTATCAAATTAAATTAAACACTGCGTGACTCAGTAATTATGCTTACCAGCAGCCGTCGGGCTTTGAGAATAAGTTACGACGTATAAAAGCCTAGCTGTGCAATGGCACAGTGTGGGAGCAGCAGCACACACAGCAGCCAGATGCCCACGTGGTTTCCAGCGGGGGTCCCCGTTTACCTGGCAGGTGCGTCCTGCTTGCCACCCTCACCTGTGCTGAGCTGGTGGCTTGTCCGCTCACACCTGGTGTCTGTGGAGCTGCAGCTGCCCGGCTCCTGGGCACCGTCCCTCAGAGGCTGCTACTCGGGGTCCGGCAGGACCAGCTCCCGCTGCCTGGCACCGGCTCCTCTCTGCCCTCCAGGGCCTTCCCTCCGCCCTGCCTTCCGGCTCTGACCTTGGATCCCCAAAAAGTGACAGTGGGGCCAGAGGGGAATCCTCTAGAAACAGCACAACGTCTGCTGGCGCCCCGCCTTCCTTCTGAGTGTCACCTGTGACACCGAGCCCCACCCTGCCCCCTGGTCAGCTGTGATAGTAACACCGTAAAACCTAGTTTGAAATTATGCTTCTCATCTGTTGGCAGCTGTGTCTTCAAGGAAAACTTGATCCCACGTTTTTGGCACAGAACGAACTTTCTGAGGAGAACGCAGGTGTACTCCCCAGAAACCCTCGCGGCTGAGAATTGGTTTACAGATTGAGGCTGTGCATCCCACACAGCTCGTATCCTCGTTCAGTTTGGCTGTTACAGGAGAATTATGTGTTTGGGGATTGCTCCAAAAAGAAAGAAAATAAGGAGTGGGGTGAGGGATTGTGTCTTTAAAAAACAAAATGCAACGTCAGCAGAATTTCATGTGGATAAAAGGACCACAGTCTCCCCTTCCTTCCTTTATGTGACCCCGGCAAGTTCTGGAGGGTCATGAATGAAGAGAACAAGTGAGGTCAGAAAGATAAAGAGAGACTACTTTGTTCATACTTAATCTAAATTAATCACACCCTCACTCAAAGCTTATCACAGTGGAAACAATACGGTTATTTGAATAAGAATATCTGGGATCAAAAACTTGCCCTGTTACACCTGCTTCATGAGTGAGGAGGTCGAGGATTAAATAAATTAATGTGTTTTTCAATTCGATGTCGCTATTATTATAATTATCATTTAAAAAATTGTAATTATCAACCGTTGAGCGTGTATTTTAATCTCTAAGGAGCTCCGATGCAGCTCAGGTATCCCGGGAGCCTTTGGGTGGAATCAGAGGAAAGGAGTGGGGAAGAGCATCTCCTTCTTTTCTCTGACTTTCTGTCACGGGAGACCCATCTGAGTCCTTCCTCTGGGACCCAAATGGAACCGAGCTGCTCCAGGAAAGAGACATGGCTGCTGACACGGATGGTCAGCCTTGCGTCTAGACCTTAAGGAAAAAGGTAAAAATTCAAGATCACCTCCTAGGACTGCGAGTCAGCCCAGCAAGCCCTGGGCAGCAGGAAAGTGGGAGGTGTGGGGTGAGGTTGTGTGTGACGGGACATCTCTTTGCACAGCCTTCAGCACTGAGCACAAGGGAGACTGTGGGAAACAGCCATCAGGGACCCTGAGACCCGTGTGGCCATCTGAAGATGTTCCTTGTATGGCCCAGTGTGCCTAAGAGTCCACCACTTTCCACTTAGAGACTTGGAGCTGTAGGACCTCAAGGGTTGTACACCCGCAGGGTGACGCCATTTACTTCTAGAGGGGCTATTCCTATAAGTACCACGGGGCCTGGAACCTTCTGGCCCAGTTCAGGACGAAGACAGTTCTCCCCACCTCCCCGAGGAGCCCAGAGCCACCTTCCCACAGCCCTTCTCACCCGAGCTCAGAGGCCAGAGGCCGTCAAGGAATGAGACTAAATCATCGAAAGCAAAGGCGTCAGAAAGAAAAACACACACTAGAATTCTTCAGCATTCAAAGGAAGGTGAGGAAAAATACATTTTCAGATAACAAAAGATGAGAGCATGTTCCTATCACATCCAAACCGTAATAAATGCTTCAGGAAGTTTTTCAGGCTGGAGGAAAATGATCGAAATCAGACCTAATTAAAGATTAAAGAGTGCCAAAAATAATAACTATGTGTGTGGAGGTGTTACTCTTTTACTCTTTCCTGGTGTTTATAAAAGGCAGTGGATGTTTAAAGTAAAAATTATAACAATATCCCCTGGGAATTACAAAATATGTAGAAATAAAATCTATGACAATGACAGCACAAAAGATGAGAAGGCGCTAAGGTAAGGTTTTTATCTGTAAAGTGTCATTACCTTTATAGAATATGATGATGTATGCATTTTATAATTGCTAAAGGATCCTCTAACAAGAAAAATAAATAAAATAAAGCAGCATTGTTTAAAAAATACAAGGGACAGAATAAATACCAAAGAATACAAAACAAAAAATAACTGAAGAAAATGAGCCATTAATAAAGAGAGACATCCAATGAAATAATACAGTGAATTTCCCCACACATTCTAGAAAGGGAACAATGACCTGAAAGAGAACTAAAAATAAGGATGGGAAGAATTCAAAAACATTTAAAGGGATAGAATTCCCGTGTCATAACATAAGTGTCTATAAAGAGGAAGAACAAGAAAGATATTTTAGAAAGAAAATATGCCTATACTCACTTACATAAAAGTTGAATGAAAATATAAACTTTATTCTAGACACAACCAAAAAGAGAATTCCATAATTTGGAGTCCCAGCAAGGTGACTGCAGCAGGTCATCCAAACCACAGGACCTCTACTGATTTTGACTGAGGCTGCCTGACAACTATGTTCAAGTAATGAATTGCTTAATTTAAAAAAATCCCTCGCGGAAAAAGAAGGATTTTAAAAACATCCATTTAAAACACACCTTAGCATTTGTAGAATGTGCTACTTCTCAGCTTCTCATGAATAGTTGCTTTTAAAGAGCATCACATTCTTTATTCTGTCCTTTCTCCATGGTCTCCTGACAGCCACACCCAAAGTTCTCCGGACACAAACCTCCAAACATGGAGTATTTAATGGAAAAGGGTGTCATAGGAAATGGGGAAGAGAAAGGGGAAAATGTTTTCCTGTAACTGCCTGGTTGCATTTGTGTTTTTCTTCCCCTACAATGGATTAAACATTCAAGTCAACCAGTGACTTGCAACCTCAGAGAAACCTTAGAAGATTTATTATTATCGTTACCCTAATTTTTCAGGTGAGTAGAGTCTCATCTTGGTTAAGGGTTCGGTAAATTCCAAGCGTTTGCTCAGTGAGGAGGGGCAGGGCGGGGAGTCACCCAGACTGTCCAGACTGAAGTCCAAGCCTCAGTCTCTGACCTGCACTGCCCCCTCTCCACCACCCTCTGAGATTCATGAAAACTCACCCCCACTACATCATATACATGCATCCTCCGACCTGGAGAAGCTCAGTGACTCTTTCTTGTTTTGCTGCTTTAAACAGGTAAAGAAGAGTTCCTGTTCCAAGTGCTCATGGAGCTCTGACGGGTGGAATGACCGTGTGAGGTGAGGGAGGGCACCCGGAGAGGTCATCAGAAGGCGGAGCCCTCAGAGTGTGTGTCCAAGCATGGCGTTTGCATTTCGGGAGGGGGCACCCAGTAGGAGGTCTGAGCAAATGAGAGCTCAGCCTGTGGTTCTGGGTCACTGTGGTGTTTGTCTGGGGAGCAGAGTGGGAGTGAGATGGGAGAAGCACCCTAACCCAGAGGTTAGGGATGGTGGACCACAGTCAGGGTCATCCTGGAGAGTATGGAGAGAGGTGGGTGGTCTGGGGATGTGTTTGGAGAGCAGTGTCTACAAATTGGTGGTTGAACACAAGATGGGCTGAAAGAGAGGAGGCATCCATTCAGAACTTTGCGACTTGGGTGGATAAATTCTTGTATGCTGGGAAGTGTAGCAGGTCTCACAATTTCTGGAGTGGCCACGTCCCCAGATGCCCAACTGACAACATAGAGTATGTTCCTTCCCTGAAGTGCTGAAGCTTGGACACATGGACTCTCAGACAGTAGGTGCTTGGACCTGACGCACCTCAGGACAGTGTCCACTGGTGACCACGTGGGCTCCTGTCCACAGGGCAGCCTGGCTCTTTTTCTTCCTGCACTGTTGCTAGTTCTTCTGCTTCATAAGCCATTGCAGTATTTGAAGAAGAAATGACATTTGTGCTTAATTATAGCCAAAATCATCTTAAATGATGAAAAACGTGGAGGTCACTTTTGGAGGGCATGTCAGCAGGCCACGATGTCAGGCAATCCTCCCAACATTTCCCACGTGAACGGGCCAGGCTCCTGTCCTCTGAGCATCTTCCAGGCTCAGACGTCTGGTGCAAGGTCAGCATCACTGACAAACACGCTCAGTGACAGACGCCCACCGTCTGTACCAAAACACGGGAAAAACAGATGATCGCAACTGAGAAGCAAACAATTGTTGCCTGAATCACTGCCTAAAATGCAGGCCTGAGTCAATCACCTGTGTGTCCTGGTGGCTTAGAGGGGACCTGAGTCCTCAACTCAGGGCCTCCCATAATGCACTGGGGTAATATTATTCGCCACATGGACTATTGACTCATCACAGAGCCTGACTCCTAATCAATCATTAATTAAATCAGTAGCACTGCAGTGGCCCAGCGTTTAGGTGAATGGACCACATCACGTTATGGAATGACTGTCCAGTGGACATTTGGCTACGTGGACACCCAACATGAAAAATGATGTGTGTCAAACTTTGCCAGAATTCGGGAGAGTTTTGCAGAATAGCTTTTAGTTAATCTGCAACTATAGCCAAAGGCTCTGCATGTGATCTGTATTTAAACATGTGCGAGGCGACCTTCTAAGAGATGAAACCAAAGATATCTTATAAGGTGGAAGTTTTAAGCCACCATAATTTTAAGGGAAAAGGACAAGGGAGGGAGATGAAGTAGGACTTCATTTCAAACACGTGGTCAACGGAGGCTTGAAGGGAGAAGTGGATGAAAGAATCTGCCCATTTCATGTTCCAAGAATTCTGCCTAGTATTTCATTTTATTTCTTCTTTATAGGCATAACTGGCCTTTATTTTAGCCTCTGCCTCCATGGGGTTTGGAGGAAGTCGTAGCACGAAAGAGGCTAGTCAGCCAGAGTTAATTCCAATAGTGCTGTTTTTTCTCCAAATAGGTGTTTGAAATATATAATTTTTGGCAAAAATCTGTGCGAGCTTTGCTTGTTTTCCTTTTCCTGTTGTTGTTGCTTTCCCTTGGATCTCTTGTGAGGCTGTGTGAACATGTTTGAGCTTGATGCCTTCCCTGCATTAAAACCTGCTGTGTGGTCACCTTCACTGCTTATGACCAACCAGGATAGTTTACATGATACAAGTTTGTACCATGTGAGTGACCTTCTGGACACGCACGCTGTCACCGTGATTCAAGATATCCCGAGACGTTCAAAGGCCCTGAAGACTGTCTTATAAAGGTGTTCTCATTCCGACAGGTGGAGCTTCAAGGAGCAAAGACCTCATGTCCCCGAGGGTCGTCTGACCTGTACACGTGGCCTCTATTTCAAGTCCGTAGAGGGCTTGAGGTGGGCTGAATGCGGCCGCAGTTAAGAGCTGGTGTTGCTTGTAAATTCACTTTGACCATTGGGTTAGAAACGAGGACTCATTAATTCATTTATTTGCTTGCATTTATTCACTTATTCAACAAACACTTTTCAGATGTTGTTGTGTTAGGTGTAGGGCATGTGGCAGGAAAATTCCGAAGTGTCAACATTTTCTGCCTTTCTGGAGCCCAGTCACATGGGGAAGACAGACGTTGGGCAGGTGAACAAATGATCCTCGTGTGTGTGATTCACTGGTGCCCAGTGTGCATGTGTGTACATGTGTGTGCATCTGTGTACGTGTGTGTGTGTGAAAGAGAGAGAGGTTGTGAATGACTGATTTGAAGCAAAAGTGCATCCCTGAGATATTATGACTTTGAGCCTAAAGGTATAATCTTCAGAAATCACCCTGTAACTTTTCTGTTAATTGAACCTCTATCCAGAAACTTGACTTACCAACACCTTCCAGATGGTGGAGGGGAAGTTTGACCTCAGTTTCCCAAGAGTATAAATACAATGGCGAACTCTTGTTGATTCTTTAAACCCGAGTCCTTATAAACCAGAGTAGATACCAGCGAGCTCACATGTAAGTAAGATTCAAAGAAAACGGTGACGGCCATCACAAAGCAGGACGAGAACTCAGGTCCGAGGAGAGGGCCCTGTGAGTATGGGTTCTGGTACCATCAGGGGAGCGGCTCCTTTCAGCTCCAGGCCAAGCGGTTGGAAGCCTGGGAGCCTCCCCGCTCCTTCCTCCCTCTCCCACTGACCCGGGGACCCTGATGCTCTGCCTGGTGGAGCCCCTGCAGCCCTTCCGAGGGGCCTCAGAGCAGAGCCCAGCGTGATCAGCACGTGATCAGGTGCCTCGTGAGTGAGAAGTGGGCCTTTGCCGTGACGAGTCTGGTCTGTGCAACTTCCAGCAACAGGACGGAGGGGCAGTGGGCAGAGGCTCCGGGCCGCCGGCAGGAGCTGGGTTCTGCGTAAGTCGTCTGTCGAACATCGTGCAGGTGTGGGAAGATTGGAAGTGTGTGATTTTGGCAGATAAAATGATTTTTTTTTAGTTTAAAAGCTTATTTCCTATAAAGCCGTCCATGCAATAAATTAACATGGGGGGAGCTTTTCAAATTAAAATGAGGCTGTGATTTTCTGTAGCTGTACCTCTCTGCCACAGGGACAGGTTTTGTGCACCAGTTACTTTAGAAAATTGCTGGGGGCTCTTGAACCCGCTGAGGCACCCCAGAGCCCTACCTCGTGTGCTGTCATAAATCGGCAGTATTAGAAGCCGCAGCCTCTGGAACGAGGGCACAGGAATCCCTCCTGCTCTGCAGATTTACAGTTCTTAGTCTCACTTCTGAAGGGTGTTTCATTTCCAACAACCACCTGTATAAATAATTCATTCTCTTCGAATATGCTGAAGACATGACGACTGAGCAATGGATGGTTTGGAGGAAGGAGAAGTATACGCATGTTATGAAGAGGCCGTATTTCCTGTAAGTTACCATCTCTGAGGATTTGTGGCATGCTGAATAAGATCTGCATCGACTAGAATACTTTCCTTGAAGGTCTCAGAAAATTTCAAAATAATATTTCTTTTGTGTGAAGTTAAATAGCAATGAAATTTATAAACGGGATGCTGGCGATTTTATCAGAGTTTTGTCCTGGAAAAGTAGCACGTGTAACATACTATGTGAGCAGCTAACTCCAGTGCCTTGTTTCTGCTTCCATGTAAATTAGATATCTGTATGGTTTGCCAGTTCTGCATGTTGGGATTCTTCAGGAAGGGTGTGCAGCCATGTAGGTAGTAAGTCTGGGGTGGGGTGTGGGCTGCCCGCACGCTGCTGTGTCAGGATGCCCTTCCCTGCTGCAGCCTCGTTCCACTTACGGAGATGACAGTCTAGGCTCCGTGAGTCAGCTGGTTTGCTAGTAAAGGACTCAGAGCATTGCAGTTTCCTGACCCGCTCCTCTTCCAACAGTCACCAAGCTCCTCAACGGCCAGGGCGTCTTTCATTCCAGGGCATTTCCAGTGAGCAGCTGGACCCCCTAGAATTACGGCTATACAAACAAGTGTGGGTTAAATAAGTGGGTGCAGGAATGGCAGAGAGATAGAAATAGAGAGGTAGATGGCTAGATGGATGAATAGATAGATAAATAATAGATAGATAATGTCCTGTCTAGATTTCCTGGTCTAAATTCTGGGATGAATGCACCATGAGTCTCTGTACACAAAGGCTGTCAAGAGACTTCTGCCCTGGCTGCTCAGCAGATGCACAGATGTTCTCTGGACACGGCTCCTCGGCGTGAATGACCCTCGATCTAAAAGCTCATGTTGAATTGTGAGTCTGTGACAGCATTTCTACAGGGAGCCAAGTTAATGCCATCTGAAGTATGTTTCTTTCTGATGATTTAAGATGATATCAGATTGAGCTCAAAGAAACTAGAGAAATGAAGGATTAGCCTGTCCCGAGGGCTCTAGCTGAAAAAGCCCTGTCTCAGATGGTCTTTGACAAGAGATGATACACATCCTGGCAAGTGCCTCAGGAAGCACCCAGTCCTCGCTGGCTGAAAAAGAGGCACCATATGCTTTAGCGATCATGAGGCCAGCCTGACACAGCGCTTCCGCTGTGGAGACAGGAGCTGGCTGACTCCCCGAAGTCAAGCATGCATCGTGGCCTTATTTTCAGATTTTACTTCTTAGATGGAATGATAGTTTCAAATTCTCTTTCTACATTTTAAATAATCTCTTGTCTTACTAACAAGTCAAGAGGATGACCAAGTTGCTTTCACCCTAGAGTGTGATGCCGTGTGATGCCGTGTGATGCCGTGTGCCCATCTCCTCCTCTGTGCCCCGACACACGAGGGCAGGAGCTCGTGGGTTTAGCTGTATCAGCAGCGTTAGGAGACCAGCGTTTCTTACTTGTTTATTAATTAATCCTTTACTAAAAGGCTCTGGACGCTGGGTGAGGAAATACTTTTTAAAAAATCTGCTGATTTAAAACATGCTGAGCTATTTGACCAGATAGGGAAGGAGGCAGCGGGCACAGCAGACTCAGGGGATACTTGGTGCTGGGGCTGCAGGGGAAAGGCGGGTGCTGGAAGGTGCTGCGGAGGCACTCAGGTGTCCGAATCCACCCTGCAGAAAGTTAGGGACGCTGGGTGAACTTACACGGAGAAGTGACCCGACCGCTTACGTGTTTAAGAAGAGCAGTGGCACTGAGGTTAGAAAGGAAAGAGACTGCGGCAGAGGAGTGCTCAGCTGGGCATTAGAGTGACCCAGACAAAGGAAAACAAAGGCCCCAAATAAAGCGATGCTGTAGGCTAAAGACATCTTGCTACTTTCCACACTGTGTGTCTGTATGTTCATGTTACATATATTTTAAATATAAATCATCTCCAATAATTTTTGGAAATAGGTGTGATGCAAATAATGAACTTTATATAAATAACATTTTCTCTTTCCATTAGTATCAGAGCAGTTTTCTAGAACAAGCCATTGGAAGGCACTGTGTATTTAACGGGACAAAAATTCAGAGGATGGTCCTGTCACTGACTCAAGCCCGTGTCCCACGATACACATGCAGAATCAGAGAAAATGAAATTATTGCTTTGTAAACAAGACTCATTTCAGAGACCGTGTGATGCAGGATTTTACTTCACATTTCTTATGAGGCTCTAAATTCCCCTGTAATGTCACTGTGACATGTTCTCTGAGATGAACAAGGATGACTGGACATGAAAACCTGCTTGAGCTACAGAGAAGGACGGGGCCTCACGTCCGAGCCTCATTCCAGCCCTACGGTTAGCAGGGCGCTCTCCCGCTAAGTCATCTCCTTCTGTTTCTTCACATGGGAAGGTCCCGGTGGGTGTGGAGGCGGAGGCCTGTGAGGACAGCAGTCCCCTCCCCTCCAGGGCTAGTCCCAGTGTCTCCGAAGAGCAATCTCTGCTTTTAAAACTAGAAACAAAGCAGGAGATAGCTTCCAGAAAACGCCGTTTTGGGCATCTTCCTGGCATAGAGCATTTCGCCCTCTCTTTCTCCAGAGCTTTTCTAGCCATGGAGACGCTTCCAGGAAGGCCTGACCCACCGCAGGACGAGAGGAGTGTCGGGGCCAGTGGTGTGATCGGATCCAGCGGTGTGATGTGAAGAGAGGCTGGACAGCTCGGCTGCCTGGAACTTCTCAGCGCCCCCGACCCCCGGAAACACCCCCTCCTCCTATCCACAAGGCGACCTGCCCTCAGCATCAGGTGTGTGACAAGCAGCAAAGCAGGCCACCTCTCTGGAGAAGAATGCCAGCCGGGGCCCATCAGAAGAATGCCAGCCGGGGCCCATCAGAAGAACGCCAGCCGGGGCCCATCAGAAG
>NW_020837956.1:43019319-43095426 GCF_003676395.1 Aethalodelphis obliquidens
GCCAGCCGGGGCCCATCAGAAGAACGCCAGCCGGGGCCCATCAGAAGAACGCCAGCCGGGGCCCATCAGAAGAACGCCAGCCGGGGCCCATCAGAAGAATGCCAGCCGGGGCCCATCAGAAGAATGCCAGCCGGGGCCCATCAGAAGAATGCCAGCCGGGGCCTCTTTTTCCAGTTTTGTAAGATGTGACTGACGTGCATCTCTGTGCAAGTTTAAGGGGTACAGCTGGATGGTTTCACTCACATATTTCTGAAACGATCACTACAATTAATTCAATTAGCATCCACCATCTCATATCCACACGATGGAAAGAAAAAAGAAAAAAATTCCAGTGCTGAGAACTCTTAGGAACACTTCAGCCTTATTCTCCCAGCAAATCCACGGAAGTTGATGTTTTTAGCCAGTTTCTGAAATGGGGAAACAGAAGGCTGGGAGCAGAGGCCCAGAAAATCTGGGGCCCTGAAAAGATAACGCAGGGCCAGAAAGGGGGCACGGGCTGAAGGGGCGGTCAGTGCACTCGGCCGGGGATTTGCTGATTCAGGGGCCCATTCAAGTGACTGTCCCAGCAGCCAGCCACGCACCAGGCCCGTGTCAGGCCCCAAAATGAAAGCCCCGTGGTCCCCCCGTAGGGAGCTCACAGTCAGACGGAAGGGGCTGCGGAGGAAAACGGTTCCCGCGTCGAACACGGAGCGCAAGAGGTGCAGCCCAGGTCGGGGGAGGGTCTCCCCGTCACGTGACCAGGCGCGGGGCCAGCAGGGGCGGGGCGCGCCGGGCCGGACTCCACCGCCCCCTCCACGGACCCCCTAAATCCCGAGCCTCCTGGGATCAGCCCTGGGCCTCCCCTGTGACCAGTCTCGTAGCGGCCGTGACTCACCTCGAAGGCTTAAGCTAACACCGTAGGCCGGTCACCGCGTCCCTAAGGCCTCACTCGGGAACCCAGTCTTGGATACCGGATCCCCTTCCAAACCTGGAAAACAAGCCTGTTAAAATGCGCAGGGAGCCCTGCGGGGCGGGTCCCCCCAGCCCTGTAGCTGCCGCTCCTGGGAAAGCGGACCCGCGCCCCCCGCCATCACTCTTGCAGGAACCGAGGGTCAAGCCTGACCCTGTGCAAACACCAGAGCAGCACGGGCCCCCTCGGGCCAGCCCCCAAGCCACCGCCCTCCCCGGTGAGTCTCCGGGCGGCTTGCAGGGGCTTTGCGAGGGGCTGGCGTGGGAGAGTCTCCCAGCCTTAATCCCAACCACGGCCGCCCGGAGGACGTCGCACACACTGTCACACGCAGAGTGAAGTGTGATGTGAGTGGCGCCTGCCTGGGGATCCAGTGCTGTGGTGAGTACCACCACGGCCCCCGGGAAGGGGAGTGCCCTGCCCTCCAGAAAAGGCACCTTTTCCAGGAAAATAAGGTCTATTTTAGGGCCTTTCACCTGCGTCCATCTTAATAGGGATTTACTGATTCTCCTACAGGCGTGTGATACAGTAAGACAGCAACAAAAACATAAGAAAAGACCAGAAATACATTTGAATGGGATTACATTTAAATAATTGGGTTAGGGAGGTGTTATTCAGCAGAGATTTTTTTTTTTTCTGTTTTTAAAAACTTGTCTGACACTGTGATTCACAATTTTAAAACATAAAAAAAATCATTTTATAATGGCCATTCTGATGGGTGTGAGGTGATACCTCACTGTAGTTTTGATTTGCATTTCTCTGATAATTAGTGATGTTGAGCATCTCTTGATGTGCCTCTTGGCTATCTGTGTGTCTTCCTTGGTGAAATGTCTATTTAGGTCTTCTGGGGCTAGTGACAGTAGCATTGACATATATACACTCCAAATGTAAAATAGATAGCTAGTGGGAAGCAGCCGCATAGCACAGGGAAATCAGCTCGGTGCTTTGTGACCTGGTGGGATAGGGAGGGTGGGAGAGAGACGCAAGAGGGAGGGGAGATGGAGACATATGCATGCATATGACTGATTCACTTTGGTGTACAACAGAAACTAACACAGTATTGTGAAGCAATTATACTCCAATAAAATCTATTAAAAAATCATTTTAAAGGCATAAACTATATAAATCCTTGAAAAAATGCCTTAAAAATAGTACTTGAAAAAGCTATTAAAGACATTTTTCTGCTTTAATTTTTATATACATCTAATTGTATATATATATATATATATATATATTTAAATTATATATCATACATCTATTTCTCAGTGCCTCTTTTTTGGTGAATACCCCACCCAGCTGCTCACTGAAATTTCTTCAGCATATCGGTCTCTTTGGGCTTGTGTGGACAGCATGGAAACCCTTTGGGATTGTGAACACAATTACCATGAGGGAGAAAAAAAATGATGGAATTTAAAAGAAAGCTTGAAGAGAAGAAGCAGAGTTCATTTATATTATAATTATTTTTCCATCTTCTCATTCTTTCCCTTTTTTTTGCCACCATAACTTTATGTTTCTCTCTCAGTAAATTCTTTCCTCTTTTCTTGATCTCTACCAAGAATTTTCTTTTCTTTAACTACAAAAAGGTAGGACTATTCAGGATTTCTTTTCAAAAGAAGTACAATTTCAACTTTTGAACATGAACAGGTTAGAAAGAAAGACCTTCCACCAAAGGGCTGTCAGAGGACAGAGCCAGAATCATGGAGTTTGTGTTCCCCTGGGACTCCAACTCGAAACAAGCTGGAAGTGTGCATCGGAATCTGCCCTAGAAAATATCAGTTGACCTGCTCACACTGTCCTTTAATTATCGCTAAGTTATTTCTGTGTGTTTTTAATGTCATTGCCTTAGCGACCACTCTTAACAGCAGCTTGGAGCTCGGTGGGGCGGGAGAGCTGAAGTACCAGGCTCACTCCCCCTGTTTCCCACCAGCCAAACCCCGAAGACGACGTGGCCACAATGAACCCATTCCCGGGGTTGGGACACTTGCTCTGTTCACCCTAACCGACCATCCTCAAGAGTCAGCGGTGCTGGGAGGGCTCCTCCATGAGCTTCCATTGCTAGTGGACCTTTTAATTCACTCACTCATTCACGTGCTCACTCACTCACTCATTCAATCACTCACTCATTCGTCACTCATTCAATCACTAACTCACTCATTCATCATTCATTCATCACTCACGCACTCACTCATTCACGCACTCACTCATTTGCTCATTCACTCATTCATTCACTCACTCATTCATTCATTCTGTTCATGTGTCAAACCCTACTTTGTTTGAGCTGCTGTGAATGAGTGAATTTTTCTTGCCCTCCTAAGAGCCTAAATTCATTCAATAACTCTTAAGAGGAGAACTTTTTTTCTGAGGTGAGAATAAAACATGTCACAGCACCAAGAAGAACATATTGTTTTAACAATTCAGTTTTTCTCTTACTGTTGCTTTGTGGTCTGTCCACGTTGATACATGTAACTCTAGTTCATTCACTAACAACTGGATGTTACAAAGCACCATTTAGATTATTCCCCTTATCCCATTGCAATACACATGTAATTATTAAATAACTGGGAGGTGCATGAAAAGTGCATTGTTAATAAAAGTGTTCACCTTCTCCTAAGTTAGAAGCAACCCATGAGAAAAGTGAGTAGCAGGAAGTTGTGTAATGGCAAGAACGTTGTAGGAGAAGTGAGAAGACAGCAGTGGGTCCTGGCCCTGCAGGCCCCAGGCAGCATGAGAGGCAGGAGGGCCCTGTGGGTCTGGAACACCCTCCGCGGCAGGTCCGCTTTCTCCACCGCAGGAGCCCAGGGGCGATGTTGTTGGTCCACGGGGGGCCCGCAGCACAGACCCCTTAGAGTGCGGGGTGACGTCGGCTCAGGAAGGAGGGAGGGCGCCCAGGTGTGCAGAGCCCCGCAACACTGCACGTAGGACATGGATCTGACCCCAGGTGTCACAGGCTTTCTTGGGGGAAAGGGTCCCAGGTAATATGCACATCAAGGTACTTAATCTTTAAAGCAACTTATTGAGGTGTTTCTATTGTTATTCTATACACAGAGACACTATCACTCAGAGGACTCAGGTAACTTAACCAAATCACGTAGATCTACGCGTGGGTGACTCCGGTCCCTGTGCTGGGACAGGGTGGCCATTGGTACCAGCCGCGAGACAAAGGGCTTCGTCAGACGGTCACGTGCAAGTAAGCTGGACAGCTGTCAGATGCGGGGTCCGTCCTGGCTGTGGGTTGGGGTGGATGTCCGAGAGGAAATAACAGAGCTTCAACCCTGGTTGTGCACCCCTGTTCCTCCCGGATAGCAATCACGCGGCTGGGCCCGAGTGTGGCAGCAGGAGAACCTGACTGGCCTGTGGCAGACGACCCAGGCTGAAATCATCTCACGGAGGCTGCAAAGCCACGTGTGCTTTGTGCCCGGAGAGTTGATTAATGGGATTCTCATGAGAGCAGCTGTTTCTTCCTAAGAATTTGGCAGCCGACGCAAAGGCTTTCTTACAATCAATTTCCCTCTCTGTGTAGATCTGTAGGGTGAGGCCTATTTGAATTGCCAATTTGGGGTCCAGTTTGATAACTAAGCAGGTGACATGAAGGAATACCCCTAACTTACAAGCCCTCGGCTTTCATCCAAATTCTGAACATCATCTGCTGTGTAATAAGGATTTCATTTCCTGTTACTTCTTCCCACTGAAAAATAACTCAGAATATTACATTAACTCATTGTGACAATTTTTTTTTATGATAAAAAAAAACCTTTAGTAGAAAATAAAATTGTTCATTATAAACAAGGCTGGTATGTCCTGGGAAAATAAGCTAAAGAATTAGCAAGACAGATGCTTTCCAAAATCTCACGAACTTTCCCTGAGGGTGAGCCTTCTGCTGGAAATGCAACAGACATGGACACAAGTGGGCGAGGTCGCCTCCTGCCTGTCCTGGGGCTCGTGGAGGGGGTGACCCACAGAGACACCCGCAATTCACGGGGTAAACGCTGCGCTAGGCAAGAGAGCAGGGAGCTCCCGGGCACACGGGGGCCACACAACCCAAGCTGCAGGGCCAGGGATGTCTCAGGAGGTGACTTTTAAACTCGATTGTGAGGAATCCCTCTGAGTAATTTCAGTGCAAAGTGCTGTGTCAACTGTTATGTTCTCAAAGACCCCTCCAGGTGGGAGAGAGAGTGGCAGGTGTGGGCAAACAACCCTGTTTGCACCCCAGCATTATTGCTTTAAGAAAATCAGAATAAATGTTAACACATGCTGAGGACGGAGTGTGTTGAAGCAAAGTGGAGGTGTGGTCAAAATGAACTGCTGTGATTGGCTGAAAAGAGGGTGTCAAATAATCAATGTAAACTGTTCAAATAAAGAAATGCGAATGTGAGTGAGTCCATATTAGAAGGCAGAGTCTGGGAAAAACAGGAACAAGGCAGTAATGTAGCAAATTACCATGAACAGGTTTTTGCTAAGAAATAAGCCACAATGTGTACTCAAGGAAGTGTCCCCGCCCCGCTCCGTCCCCAGCCCCCCAAATCCATCCCGAGCTCTGCTGTCCAGCCCCCAGGTTATCCCCACTCTATGTGTGTTTTCCACAATCACACAGACATGTGTCTTCTTTTCCATTTTTGTACACATTTCGGCCCACTTAATGACACACCCCTCTCTATCTCACAGCTCAGAGTACAGTGTTCCACTGCGTAGACCCAACAGTTTCTTCAGTTTCTCTCCATTGTATGGAGAGAAATATTTAGGTCACTGTCAGTATTTTGCAGTTTCCTTAAGGCAGTCAGTAACCCTGTGCATTTGTGTTCTGCGTTGTTGAGATGTCTCTTCAGGGGAAGGTCCTGGGAGAGGGATCGCTGCGTCAGGACGCAGTCGCACAAGAAGTGATGATAAACGTTCCCACATGTTCCTTCAGAAGAGTAGCAGCAGCTTTCTCTCCATGCGTCGTGCAGGACGGTGTTTTCCCCACCGCTTCACCAGCCCAATGTGTCATCCTGTTTTTTGCCCAATTAATTAGGAGAGAAACGGTAGCTCACTCTAATTTGCATTTCTCAGGTGCTGAGTGAGCTTCACACCCTTTTGTATCTTCAGGTGCCATGTTCCCCCTTTCAATAACAGCTTTATTGAGATACGACCCACATACCACAAAATCCACCCTTTCAAAACACACAGTTTGGGTGTGGGTTTTTGTTTGTTCTGGGTGTGTTCACGGTTGTGCTGCCCCACCGGTAAGGATGTTTCCGTCACCCTGTCAGCACGCACTCCTTACCCCTCTCTCCTCCAGGATCCCGGCCACACCGACGCACCTCTGTCTCTACAGAGTTACCTCTTCCGGACATTTAACATCAACGGGCTCATGCAATCTTTTGTGACCGGCCTCTTTCGCTCAGTGTAACATTTTAAGGTTTATCCATGCTGTAGCTGTCATAAGCACGCCACGCTTTTTTATTGTAGAATAATATCCCCTTGGACAGATATAACACATTTTATTTGTCCATTCATCATTTGATGAGCATTTGGGTGGTTTTCCCATTTTACAATAGATAATACGAATAATGCTTGTGTGCTTTTGTGGACATATGGTTTTAATTCTCCTGACCATATACCTAGGAGTGGAATTATTGAATCATATGGTAACTTCATGTTTACCATTTATAGAAAATGCCGAAGCTGAGCTGTTTTCCAGACTGGCTGCACCATTTTACATTCCCCCAAGCAAGGATGAGAGTTCCAGTTTCTCTGCACCTTTGCCAATGTGTGCTTTTGTCTTTCTGTCTTAGCTTCCTAGTGTTTTGATGTGAATTCCGCCAAGTAGCTTTTCACACGTTCACTGGATGTTTGTACATCATCTTCGGAGCACTGTCCACTCAAATCATTTGCCCATTTTTTAAAAGTGGGACTTGTCTTTTCATTGTTATTTACAGCTGCTATTCACGTAACCTGGATACAAATCCCTTATCACATATGTACTTTGCAAATATGTTGTCTCATTCTGTGAATTTTTACTTTCTTTGGATGAAGAACAGATTTTTAAAATTTTGATGAAATTCTGTTTAAGGGGCACAAAAGCCAATCAGCCTTCTTTTACCTTATCCTTGTGTTATATATGATGTATTATATATATGTGTGTATGTAAATTCTGAATTTTCAGCTGGGTCAAATTGCAGACCTCTGTGTTTTCCTCTTCCTCCTGTATTCCCAGGTTTCACGTCCTTCCTTCCTTCCTTGCTTCCTTCCTTCCTTCCTTCCTTCCTTCCCTCCTTTCTTGTTACTAGGTGTATCCTGGGGACACGATCTCCAGCCTGCTCACGTTTCTAAGACTCTTCCTCTCAGAGATCAGCATGTTCAGGGTTAGGGGCTTCCCCATTGACAAGTTATCTCTCTGGGTGTCAGTAAAATGCATTTAAACAGGCTTGAAGTAGCCTGCTTGCTGTGCCCCAGAAGTACCATGGCTGTTTCCCCTGCAGCCTGAGGCTCCCCACCCTCTTCGGTGGCCGAGGCAGCAGAAACATCAGTGGGTCCCAGTGGGCATTGCTTTTAGTGTGGAAGTCAGCTTGGGCATGGGTAGCACCTGCTCTTCCTGAATGAGTAGCGCCTGACGAGCCCACGTACTGCAGAGGCTGCCAGACTTGCCCCTGGAAGCTCCAGAACTGGGCCCAACACCTGTGGAGACAAACAGCCAATGGTCACAGCATGAGAGTTGTTCCTGTGAGTCCGGTTTCAGTCACCACCCATCTTATATTCTCCTCCAAGAGAGGAGATTCAACCTGAGACCCACGGACATGGCCCAAGGCCCAAGGAGACTCCAATCCCATACTCCTGCCCATAAATGCAGTTACTGAGATTTGTGACACAGGCACAGCTACATCTATAGCAGCAGCTCAGTGAGACTCAGCAAATGCAGCACAAACTGGAGCAGGAGCAGAGCTGGAAGGGCTTCGTTTTTATATACGTAGAAATGATCATGTTTTCTGTGGTGCATTTCATTCCTACAGTATATCATGCTGATTGAGTTTGGGTGTTAAACCAACCTTACATTCTAGGACTAAATCCCACTTAGACATTGCATTTAATTGGTTTTTATATAACTTACTAAATCACAATAAAAATTTTAATATTTTTAATTGTAAGAAATTGTCAAAGAGATGAGCAGACACTTCATCAAAGAAGAAATACAAATAACCAGTAAATGTGAAAAAACTGTGCAATATCGTAACTTATCCCAGATATCAGATCAAAACAATGATAAACCATTATACGTATTTGTAAAGTCACTGGAGAATACATAAATCAGTGTTGGCCACTGGCTGTTGGTAAAGGCAGTCTTAAGCATACTGCTGGAAGTTTCAGTATTTATTACAAACGCTAAAATAGTCTCACTTTTCATTAATAAATTATATAATTATAAAATATTGAATAATGACAATGACTGAGTAATAAAAGATAAACACAAAGATTTATCTATAACAGTGTTCTGAAATATTGTGTTTATTTGCAAAACATTGTTGGAAACAATAAGTTAGTTAAATACATTATGTTTCATACAAGGTAACACCAGGTGGCCACTACAAATGGTACTGTAAGAGTATTTCATGACCTGGAATGTTATTCACAGTATATTGCTAATAAATCATTTATAAAACAGTATGTATAGTGTTATAGACTAGATGTGTTGCCCCAAAACTCGTATGTTGAAGCCCCAAATCCCACGGTAACTGTATTTGGAGACAGGGTCTGTGAGCAGGTGATATAGGTTAAATGAGGTCATAAAGGCAGGAAGAGACCCCAGAGTTCTCTCTCCTCTGTGTGAGGACAGAAGACAGCCGTCTGCACCCCAGCTCTGACCAGGAACCAAATTGGCCAGCACCTTGATCTTGGACGTCCACCTCCAGAACCATGAGAAATAAATGTCACCCAGTCTGTGGTGTTTTGTTACGGCAGCCCAAGCTGACTAATCCTACAGTATCTTCCATTTTCCATTTTTCTAAAATAAAATCTGTGTGTGTGTGTGTGTGTGTGTGTGTGTGTGTGGGCGTGCACGTGTGCGTGTGTGTAGAAGGAAACAAAGTATTACCTGTAATTTTCTCATAATTGTGGGATTACTGCTAAATTTTGTTCCATTTTCTCTCTTTATTTCAAAGTGGGTATACAAAATTTTTAATGAAAACACAAGAACTTTTAAATCAGAAGCAGTGAATAAAAAAAATCAAAACTTGCCAAAGTCACGAGTTCTGACCAAAAGAATCAAAGAATTCTGCCTTAACAGTACTCCTAGGTGACACTACATATCAGTTTCTGGGCCTCTACGACCTACCATCAAAAGTAAACATCACGTCAATTTATTGGTGCCAGGATAAATGTTAGAAAATTAAAATGTTAAAGTATTTATTATTTTTTAAAGATATACACATATATAAACATAATTACTGATATAGAAGGATTTTGAGGAAGTGTTCTGTGAAGAACAAGAAAGAAAGAAGCAAAACACGATTAGCATCAAATTCTTAAAATATCTGATAACTTTCACGAAAACTTCATCTGGTAAATTTCGAATGGTGATAACTGAAAGAAGACATAAGAATACTGGGGTACAGCCAAGAAAAATCCATTGCTGTAAAATTACATTCATAAAATTACAAAATTACATACATTGATTTAATATAACTACAGATATCTATTTACACATATACGTGTATTTAAAACAGACACATACGTTTATATTCAACGTTAATACACAACGTTAACTCTGCCTTCAGAAACAGCTGGACCTGTGCCTGCCGGCAGCCCCAGGCCACCCTCCGGGGCAGCGCAGCCCAAACCCCGGGCTGAAGGGCTGGGGGCTCCTTCTCAATAGGGAGACACAGGCCACCAGCCAGGAGTGAGGCGCCCACAGCTACGGAAAAGTCACGTGTGTCCTTCAGGCTGCGCCGATTTTCAATATACAGTCGTGTTTCAATGTAAATAGCATTCTGATGGGCTCTTCCATGTTTACAGCAGGAGAACGCAAATAATACCTGAGCTTTCACTTTTGTATTCTTAGCCAGGTGGTCCATTCAGCAATCCCACAGCATTAAGAACAAATTTCAGCGTATTTCTGTAAAACAGAAGGTAGCCATAAAGTAAGTGATGTCTGCAGTCTGTCAGCTGTTTTATGAAGATTTCTATGTCATTTTAGTTATAACATTTGTGCAAAAGTCACTTAAGCTGCACAAACGACATGCTTCTGATGAATAAAGTCACATTTGCCAAAATGCAAGGGGACTAATTAAAAATTCTTTAGGTTGTGCTTTTCAAACCCTGAAAAGCCTACGCATCACCTGTGGGTCTTTATGAAATGCATCCCTTGTCCTGCGCTCCTGAGGGCCTCGTGGGCACGGCTTATGCTCTCCTCTTCGCTTGCTGTCACTGGGGCCACCTCACCGTCTCTGCTGAAGGGAGCCACCCAGTAGCCGCCGAGCTGAGGGCCGGCTCCGTCTTCTCGCACCTGCTCTGGCCTCACGGGGGTCTGCGGCGTTGTTTTCTGTCATGGGGGCCGGGATGGCCCCACCTGGGTAACTGGTGCACCATGGGGAATTCCAGCCGCCTCCCACTCTGTTCTCGAATCTGGGACTGACTTGCTGCGTCCTGCTGACCCTGGGGCTGAGCCACAGGCTTCCAGCCCTAACTGCCCCGCCTCCTCCCACCTTCCCTTCTAAATCCCCACAGCGTGCCCACCCCCTGTTCCAGAAGTCCCAGCAGGAAGCTCTGGGGACTGTTTACCGATCTGTGTTCATATCAGCCCCAGCAGCCGTCCTGTTTGCCTAGGACTTTCCCACTTCCTTCCGGTCTCCTGAGTCAGCTGTTAAACGCACACACCTGTGTACTGACAAACACCCCCCCCCCAAACACACACGTGTGAGTGCACACACTGGGCAATTACGGGGTCCCCACCAAGCACTTCACTGTGCACAGAGGAACAGGTGGCCCGTCTTACCCATCTCTGGACGTCTGCTTACGGTCTGAGTTCCCTTCCGCTTCCTTGTGAGATGGCAGATGAGCTAATGGCCCGTTAGCAGTAGGAGTGAGGTACGTGCAAATACAAAATAAAATAAAACATATCAATTAGAAAGGTGTAGAATTATGAGAAGAAAATAGAAGATTCTTTTATATGTAGAACACTGTAAATTTAAATATGTTTTCTCTATTTAGGAGTTTGTTACTACTCCAAAGAGTACAGGGAATAAGTTAATATTCAAATGTTACTTACTTAGAAAAAATAAGTTGCAAGTATGAAAAATTAACATGTTTTCTCGGATGCAACAAGGAGCGACCGAGAGTGCCGGCTACACCACGGATGTGGCCGATGGTGGGTCACAACCTCGGTTCGCCTGTGGTCAGTAGTGTCCTTTGTAGGTTTTCTTTCACCTTCACTATGTCTCAGTTCCCTCACCTGCAAAATAATAGTATCTACCTCATTGGAATCTTGAGAAGATTCAGTTAATTCATTTTCTTATGCCTAAAGCAGAGACTGTGCTGAACACTTGCCAACTGTGGTCATCCGTCACTGTCTCTGCTCATCTTTGTCCCCACCCCTCAGGCACCTACCCCCACCGCTCCCCGCATCCCCCAACGACTTACTAAAAGCCCGCCTTTCTCTGTGACGGCCTGTCACCTCACCCGCAGAGTCTAATCAACCTGGTCCCCCCGGTGACTCGCTCCAAATCCTCTAACCACGTTCATGCCTTTGCCCACACAGAACCCCACCCCCTTTCCAGGGAGATCCACCTGGTCCAGGTAACGGTGACTTCTTCCAGCTGAGCCAGGGCTGCGTCTCCTCTGATCTGCAGGTCCACTCCACCAGGGTCCCATGTCTGTGCTTTCTCCACGCCCCACCCGACTGGACTGATGCTTCTCCAAAAGCTACACATCTGACCAGATCTACCCAACTTAGAAACAACGCAATTTCACTGAACCCTGGGTCTTTCTGCTGCTATTTCTTAGAATACCCCAAAAGTGAAACAGCACAAACTTTTGCTAACTACCCTGGAGGGTCCCATTATATTGAGTTATTAAAATTTCCAGAGGACCCTAACTCTTCTCTGGGGTACACAGAATAAATAAAAATTAAAATATCCAAAACAGCTGAACTCATCCCAACAGAGTGGACATTGGTGGCTACCATGTGCTGGAGGTGGGGAAACGAGGAGCTGTCAGTCAAAGGTACAAACTTCCATGTAAAATATGAATAAGTCATGGGGATGTAGTGTACATGTACAGTACAGGGATTACAGTTAACAATTCTGTACTGTATACTTGAAAGTTACCAAGTACTCAATTAAGATCTTAAATGTTCACACCACCACCACCACAACAAAAAATTGTAATTATGTGAGATGATGAAAGTGTTAACTAACCTTATTTTGGTAATCGTTTCACAATATAGATGTGTATCATATCATAATATTGTATACCTTAAACTATTACACAATGTCATATGTCAATTTTATCTTAACACAACTGGAAAAAAAAGAATTTCCAATTTTAAATGCATGGATGCACTTTTAGCATGTATGCATAGATACGTTGACCAATCAGATCTTCTGAATGACTCCTGAAATCTATGAACTTATGTTGTAATAAAAATAAGGTAGATTGCTAAGTAGCTATAAGCAGGGTTGAAAAGATAAATGTCAATACAGATGGACAGTGGTCAGATAAGAAAGGTAGCATATGAAATTTTGCTGGGGGAAGGGGAAAGAGAAGGGGGTGCTTTGTGGGAAAAAAAGGCATCTGAGATAGAAAATGAAAGCAAAGAGAAATCAGAGTCAGGAAAGAATAGATGAACTCAGAAAGGGCCAAGGAATCCAGTGTAGCTGACTGGGTAGAATGTATGTAACAGTGTAAAGAAGGAGACACTTAAGAATCTCAGTAGGATTCGTTAAATGTCTCAGAAATGTTGATGGGACCCAGAGTCTAAGGATGCAGGGTCCGAGAACCTTGGGCTACAGAGTTTGGACTGTGTTCTGCCTTAAGACCCGAGAACACTGTGATTCGGAAGCAGTTTGGCTGTCAGTCAATGTAGCTTTCCACTGGGGGATGAAACTGGAAACTACCTGTTTTCCATATTTCTCTCCTCTGGATACGGCACAGCTCCCTGAGTGTGTGGTGACCCCGTGCGTCTCCCTCTCAGCCTCGCAGGAGGTTGAATTGCAGGTTCTTTTTGGGGCATCCCAGGTCTCTTCAGAGTGCGCTTGACACTTACGCCTGCAACACGTTTGTAGTCCTAACACCCAAAAGTCACAATCCTAACTTAGTGAAAATCTACCCAGCTGTTTCCATGTGTCTGTAGAGGTTAACAGATAGAGATTCCATTTTATTTACCTATGCATAGCAGATAGCAAAACTGATAAAGGAAAAATAATAATAGACTGCATTTAAACTAGCGATGCGATGGAGGACAGCTCCAGACCTGGGCCAGAGAGAACCTTCCAGCCCTTGCCTGTAACAATGGGACACACGCTTGCTTATTCGTTCTCCAGCCTTTCATTCTGTGGCCTGTTTGTACGGGGGCCAACCGGTGGGCAATCTTGAGACATTTAGTCTAGGATCTTCCTTTCAGGGGAGTATTTGCTTGAAAATATCCTTCATTTATTTTGGTAGCTTCAATTCAGGCAATGCCAGTTTTTTGGAATAAAGTATTAATTTTAAAGTTGGTTTAAAAAGTACAGTGGCCATCTTTATGAGGCAGTAATAAATTAGTAAGATTCGATTAGCAATTTAATAGGTTTTATTTACCTTAATTTTCCTAAACAGCAGTGGGTGGTGGGGAGCAGAAGGGGGCTACGCTTCCTGGGAGAGGATAGGCGTCGGCAGCAGTGGGGGACAGAGGTCCCATGGGAACAGGACACACCCCAGGGTTATGGTCCGTGATTGAAACAGCACTAAAATTACTCAGAAGCCTTTCAATCTTGATCAAAACTGTCTTTTCCTAAGGTAAGAAAACAAACCCAATAATGTAAGATAATTTTGTATTAAAGAAATGCTTAATTTGAAGATTTTGCTCACCAGAGACGCCTTATCACAGATGATGCCAGGTCAGGGACCCTGCTGTCCTCACGGCATGCTCTCAGGGGTGGGAGGCGGGCAAGCGTGTTCTATTCCAGGCGAATCTTTCTCTGCCCGCAAGACGGATCGTCTCTTCAAGTGTGCCCGGTGACCATCATGGCTTTTCACAAAGAAACACAAAAATCTCTGAAAACTGGAAGATTTTGCGTCTATTCACAGCCACATGCCCACAGAACCCAAAATACCCACAGTGTCAACTTAAGAAGGCAGAGCAGAAGCAAAACAACTTTAAACAAAATTGTCTGACGCAGGAAGTCCCAGCTCGTGAGGCCTCTATTTAGAAGCTTCTGATCGAGCTTCTGAGCTACGGCTCCGGCTCTGAGGAAAAACGCAGGCAAAGTTAGACGTAGCAGCTGCTCCCAGCTACGCTCCATTCATGGGAAACTACATTTGGGCTGATTCTCTCTCTCAATAACTATGAGATCACTGTGGAACTGGCTTGAAAAAAATAGCTAAGGGAAACTTAGAAAAACTGTGCCGTAGTTATGTTTTGCATTTTGAAGAAATTTTATATTATAACTAGAAATTTCACTATACTCATTAACAAGCCAAATGCTAGAAATGCAAGCGTAGCTTTAACAGATGTTTAAATCCCAAAAGATGAATTACCACTTTATTTTCTATTCTCTTAACTTTTTGAAAGTTTTTTGGAATCTATTCATACTTCATATGTAAAGAAAAGAAAATTAGAGTTTTTAGAAACCAAGTTTGGAACAGGACAAGTGGGGTATTTAACAACACAGAAGAGAGTAGGTTTCAGGAGGACATATCACACAGAAAAATGATAACTACGTGAGGAGATGTGTGACACGTTTATTAGCTTGACAGTCGTAATCATCTCACCACGTGCATCAAATCATCACGTTGTACACCTTAAATGGACACAATTTTTATTTAAGAACATGCAAATACCTTTTTAAAGGTTAACAAGAGAGAGAAGTCAGGGAAGAAATGGGATTCATACCAGTCGACTTTAAATGATTCGTTTATCTTAGTAGTCAGATTCATTTCCTAAATGAGAAAATTTTCACTCAATAAACATATTAGCCATAGAGTAACCATAGAGTAAAATCATCTATTTCTTACAGGGAATTCAGTAAAACAATTTGTGAATGTTCTGTCCATTGATTATTAGTAGAGTATCATACTAATATAAAACTGATATAGTGTTGTTAGTATCAGGCAGGGTTCTCCAGATATATGTACACATACCTATGTGTACATGTGTGTGAGTACATATATGTAAACGCGTGTGTAGGACTGGCGAGTGTGATATGGAGGCCGCGGGGTCCCCAGGTCTGCAGTCTGAAGGCCTGAGAGCCAGGAGAGCTGATGATGTTTGCTCCTGTCCAAGCGTGTGGCAAGAGAAGGCCCAGGTCCCCACTTGAAGAGCATTCGGGTCAGGCAGAGACGGACAGAGCAAGCCCTCTCCTGCCCCCTTTTGTTCATGCCTCCACGAGACTGGCCCATGCACCTCTCACCATGGAGGGCAATCTTATTTACTCAGTCTACTGACTTAATTGTTAACCTTACCCAGAAACACCCTCACAAAACACCCATGATAATGCTGACCAAGTATCTTGGTCCCCTGGTGCCCAGTCAAGTTGACACATAACAATTAACCATCATAATCAACATGTAGGTGAGTAACTGTACCCCAAATTGGTAATAAGTATATACTTTCCTGAAACTTTCCAAGACTGCCCCACTCCGCTCTGTCGCCCAGGCCTCTGTCCACTGCCTGCCCCCATCCTCTGGCAGCACAAGCAGAAGGCAGCTCACAGCTCCAGAGGCGCAGACGGGTCAGACCCCGAGACTCTGCACGGGGAGCACACTTCCAGGAGGCAGAGACAAAGTGGGCTGCCAAGAGGAGCTGGGTCAGCCGCTGAGGACTCTCCCTGCCCCCCGGAGCTGGTCACCCTTTCCGGGCACAGCTTCCTCATCGTGCACGGGGGATGGGAACAAGACGGCGCCTAGATTCCGTAAAATTAGCCTACTTTGGTTTATTGTCTTTCTCAATGCAGCTGGAATTGGAATCTTTTGTTACCGACATGGAAGGTCCTTTCCTCTCAGAGGGGACTTGATTGACAAAGCCGCTCTCCTTATACTAGGTAAGCAGAACCCTCAACCTCCAGATGGCAGAAAACGTGCCCTACCTACACTATTCCGACGGGGACCGAGGTCCTCGACGGCCATAGATGGGTTCCACTCATCTTTGCGTGTCCAGCACTTATATGTGTTCCCGGAACATAGTACATGCTTATTACATTTGTATTGAATTAATATGTACTCCTCTGTCATTGAAGCATTTTATATATTTCAGTATTTTCTAAATAGATACCTAGTTTTTATTAAATGCAAACTAAATGTCATTGTTTTCTTAGAAGGTACATATTTTTGCCTTTCTTTGTGAGTGTTTCTAAGAGAGTCATGAAGAAGTATATTTGAAAGGGATAATCTGGCTTGTAGAGACATGGGAAGAATTGCACAGAAGAGAATGAATCCACATGGCCTTTACCCTTTTTATGATTATTAGACTCAAAAATCAGATTCCTGAGTTTAAAGATGCTTCTATATGTTTGGCAATATTAAGATTGACATATGTTTAGGAAAAAAACCCTAAAACTTAGTAAATATACATGAAAATGGTTAAGATCTTATACTCCAGTATCATTCTGCCTACTAATACTCATCACACCTCTGTGTGTGTCTGTGTCTGTGTTTGCATGTAGACATGCAAATGTGTGTGTCTGATGCAGGCTTAGGGTCTTGGGGAAAAGTGAATTGTGTGATATCTTAGAGTGATCTTTCTGGAGGATAAAGGAAGAACGGAGAGGTCTGATTTTTATGATAGTATGAAAACCTTCATCTCTCTCAGATGAATTACATTTGCATGTCTCTGCTACAAGGGCACTAGCCAAGAGGGTCTGGTTGAACATTTGGAGATTATTAGACTTTAGAAACTAAATTATAAATCTGGCCTCATCACTTATTGAGATGACAGATGGGGCTCAGATACACACATCATTCTCCCTGCATTGTACTGCTACTACTCTTTTTAATTTTATAAACATCAAAAATGCTTTTAAGAGCATAAAGCCTGCATACACTCACAAAAGGCTCCAAGCCTCTTCATCTTCAACTTTGAGCCAAGGGCAAGTAAGGATAGATAATCTCTCTGTATTGGAATATGAGAGGAATCTGGATGGGGGTCTTTTGAGACTATAAGGTGAACCCTCAAAATGAAGGAAAGAAGAACTTGAAGCCCAGTGACTCTTCCACATCATTCCCTCCATTCATGCAAACAACTCATAGGCATTTCAAGAACATGCCCAGAAGTACCACACCCTATAGCAAAAAAAAATAGCATGGGGGCGTCTAGCCCAAAGAAAGATCATGGACTCACTCATCATACTTGAGCTTTTCAGATTAAATTGGAAGAAAGGCAGCAGTAGTCTCTGACCTCAGACCCACCTTCCTTTATTGCCACAGCATCAAGCTCTATTACAGAACTACGTGGACTACAGGGTTATAGGACCACAGACCACGTAGAGCACAGGACCACATGGACCACAGGACCACATGGATCACAGGGTTATAAGACCACAGACCACATAGAGCACAGGACCACATGGACCACAGGACCACATGGATCACAGGGTTATAGGACAAAAGGACCACATGGACCACAGGACCATATAGACCATAGAACCAGAGGATTACATGGACCACAGGACCACATGGACCACAGGACCAGAGGATCACATGGACCACATGAACCACAGGACCACATGGATCACAGCATTATAGGACAAAAGGACCACATGGACCACAGACCACATGGACCACAGGACCATATGGATCATAGAACCAGAGGACCACATGGACAACAGGACCACATGGACCACAGGTTATAAGACCACAGACCACATGGACCACAGGACCACATGGACCATAGAACCAGAGGATCACATGGACCACAGGACCACATGGATCACAGGGTTATAGGACAAAAGGACCACATGGACCACAGGACCATATGGACCACAGGACCATATGGACCACAGGATCATATGGATCATAGAACCAGAGGACCACATGGACCACAGGACCACATGGACCACAGGGTTATAAGACCACAGACCACATAGAGCACAGGACCACATGGACCACAGAACCAGAGGACCACATGGACCACAGGACCACAGCTCTTTGCCTTGTGACCAGGAATGAGGGAGTAAGATTCAGCTCTTCTGATTTTTCTTTTTCTGTTCCTGCTGTTCTTTAATTTTTGAGAGTAACTTTCCAATATCTTTCTAATAATGAGTTTCCCATGATGAAATGGACTGTCGTGTGCTACTGTTCCCTTAGCTCTAGGCTGAATAGGACTCTCCTGATTAAAGGCAATTGATCCAGCGTCCAGGTCAGTGGAACTGGGGTACAGACATAGGATGTGCATTTTGACAAGATCACAGGTGATCCTCACACAGGTGGGTCAAGGCTCCTATTTTGAGAAAATCTCGACGGGAAGCATCCAGACACTTCATTTAAGTGCTCAACTGCAGGGTGAGGAAGGCCATCCATAACATCCCTCCTAATTGTGAGATTCTAGGGTCAAATGATTGAAGCTCTTCTTTGGGAAGACGAATCTATAATATACATGCAAAATAGATAGGAGTCAGAACTCACAGGAAATGGAAAGACCACCTAGACAGATTTGAGCTCTTCCAAGTGAGAAATCATACATCCCTGCACTGAACCAATGGGAATAAAACAATGCTTCTCGACTGCCTTCCCTCTGCTTCTGCACTAATGGAACCAATGTTAAGTTACTTGACACTATTGTTAGGTCTTGTCCAGACTTCCCCAAATTACTAGATTGTCACTTGGTGTTCTTTGCTGTAATTACCTAGCAAAAAATTTAAATCGAATTGACAAAATAAATGATTGGTTGATTATTTTTCCTTAGAAATTGATCATAGCTCAATGATAAAATAATGGAACACAGGATTATAGGACTTAGATTAATTCAGTAATGTAGGGAAAATTAACAATTCATTCTTGAGTGCTTAATGACCAACAACATACGAATTGTACCCCCTTCAGATGGAGCACTATTAAAATTATAAAATATATTAAGGAAGACGAGTAGATTCCATGCTATTTGGGAAGAGACTGGAAGGTGGTCCCAGGGCCCAGGGCTGCTCTGGTAGAGGAAGCCTAGCTGCATGGTCACACTGTTGACCTGGAGGGGACGTCATTTCCTGTTGCTGTTTTCTGTGAAAGTAACACAGCCAAACTGGAAGCATCCTTTCCTCACCCACCGTCTCTCCACCCCTCCAAAACCAGGTTGTTTTGACGTACAAAGACAATAAATTTGATAACATTAAGTAGTCAACCTTTTCTTCGTGTGTCCAAATATGCTTACCTGCTGCCTCGGTCTCCCAGGAAAGCTTTAGAGCTCCTCACCTTGAACTTGGACTACGGACAGTACCACCTGTCAGCACACCCGGATGCCTGTCTGCCCTTACGCACACCACCCAGGTCTCCAACACAGACCGCGCTTCTAGGCTTCAGTTTTGAAACACCGTGCGGTTCTGTGCTGGCCCCAGGGGAATTCCTGCTGAGAAACTCCTTGAACTTGTTAGGGTTAGTCTTGTCCTCTGGACACTGGCCACAGGTCATCTCAGCTATTCCAAAGGGACTCCAAATTGGAGGGTTCTTGAGAGAGTCAAGACCTTTAAACCATATTCTGACTCTAACTGTGCTGGAAACGTTCCCATTTCCCTGCAAATACAGCGTGTGGAATGTGGATGAGTTGCCATCCTTAGAGCAAAACCAGACTTAAACGGCAGATTTATCTTTGCCAGTTTTTAAAGTATTACATTAAGCTTATGAAAATCGACACTGAAAAATGAGACGAACGTTCAGTAAAACACGTGAAGAGCGGAGACAGAAATGTGGGTGCGTGATGGGGCGACAGATGATGAGCCACAGGCCTGGGCGTTGACCTTTCCGGCCAAAGTGAGGTAATGGTTGCAGAAAATCGTTTTGACCTTCCGGCCATTAAAAGAAAACACGACCAAACTTCTCCCTAACCTTTCTTTCTTCCACTCGTACTGGTGACCTGACCTACTAACGTAATTACTGCTCGGAGTGGTTGAGACAGCACTCGTGTTGCAGTTGTTTTGGGGGGGCCTGCTCTGTGTCAGGCATTGAGCTAATTCTGGAGAAATACGAAATGTTGTTAACCTCAAAGCTCTTACATTCCTTCTGAGGAGACTGAAAGTTAGGCCGGGACTGAGAGTACCTGTGGGTGATGCCATGAACATGATTCACACTGTTTATCATAATGACATGACAGAGGAGGTCTATTTATAGATTTTTCCTAATTTATTTATTTTCATAAGTACACAGTGTGCTTCTCATCCTACATAATAAGTAATTACAAAGATTCAGAAGTTGTTTCTAGTTATTGAATATGACTCAATCCAATGTTCCATTAATCTTAACCTCTATGTGTTTTCTTATACAGAAATTGTGGGAAAGCACACAGCTATCTTTAGAACGATGTGCAAAACAGCATCGTTATGACAGTGTCCTGTTCTACTGAAATCTCCTGAGAAGATTCCACACGAGATAAAGCTACATTCAAGAATACACAGTGTATAAATAAAATACGGTTGGGTTTAAAACTGTCTTATGTAGCCCATATCAGATGATCATTTTTCTCAAATTTACTAGGAGAACGTCGTTGCCGTGAGGGAAGGCAGGGAGAAAATTCCTTATCTCCAGACCGAGGCCTTTACCTGGTGACCATGCGCTTAGTAGTCACGCCCTTTGCTCATGTAAGTGGGTGGCTGGGTGTCGGGTGTCTCGCTGTATCACCGGAAACCAGGCTGACCGAGGCGTAACCACTGTGTTTTACTGAGGTCCCGTCTCTTTAGTGAGGTCCAGAGTGTCCTGACACTTCAGATCAAGAGGACATAATTTTCAGTTGGTGATACTTTAAGTCGTTTCACGGAAAACGTGGCATTTTGAACTGAAAACGAATCGAGAGGGTCAGAGGTGAAACGGTGGAGAGACTAGAATTCTAGGTCAGCATTGCTGTGTGGCTCAGCCTGTCTCTAACCCGTGCTGTGGCGGGACCAGCCCTTGTGGCTCTTACTACGGTCGTACGATGCCTTCAGCAGTAGCCATGAGGGGACTGAAAAAATAAAGGTTCGTTGCTGACAGGACCTGGAAATCACACAGCGCCCCTGGGTCACACGGCGAGATGGAGGCTGCCAGCAGAGAGCGCGAGGCCCGGGGTCCTGCTTTCACTGGGGTCGAGGCCGGGGTCTGGGGTTTCCCGGGATCACTCTTTATTGGTGAATTTAAACATGAAGGTGGGAATTTAAAGCACAGGAAGAGGAAAAACAAGGGGCCAAATGGTCAGTTACTGAAATCAACCAAGGTCTCTGAAGCACAGGGGCCTCACTGCGGCGCAGGGGCCGGGGCCCTGGCTCTGTCTGGTGTGTGGCTGGCAGACTCGTCGAGGGGAGCAGAGCTGAAGTCGGGCACGTGCGTAACAAAAGAGAAAAAACAGCTGTCAGGGTTTACACTGCAAACATGAATCGAATAATTATGATAAGAGTATAAATTGATTGTGGTAATAGTCTATGCACTATGACATTGGATCTGTATCAGAACTCTATGAGTAGAAGTTTTTGAAAATATTTAATAGAAGAAGTTGACTTGGAAAGCTGAGACTTTCCCAGAGTCAGCAGTTATAAACCTAGATCTTTGCCCCTAAAGGCAGTCTTCTGCACAGGACAGTCTCCTTTGGAACAAAGGATGAAAACAGCGTTTGTCAGAAGAGAAGCACAGTATTTCTGAGAAACTAATGAGAGGCCCGCGAGTGGAGAAGAGGTGGGCAGAGGGAGAGGCTGAAAGTCCTGAGGAGAAAATCTGACCGTTGTGCTCTAGCCGCTGGCAAGGGCGCGTGAGTCACGCGGCCACGGAGGGTCCCCAAGGGCAAGTGAGGGTGCCGGGCAGTGACGCCCTGAGAGTCACCGGTTTGGTCTTCTCACCTCACACCCAGAAGTCAGGGTGGCAAGTTGAATAATTCAATGAAGCTGTAAATTAATCTACTTGACGAGTTAATAACGGCAAATTATTAGTGTCACAGACACAGGGCGTTGGCATTTCAGTAATACACTTGTACTGCCATTGTGTCTCATCACAGTTACCAAAATACCTTGAAAAGCCTATTAAATGTACTCAGATGAGCAGGAAAGAAGAGTGGGAGGAAGGGTTAGGTGGGGGAGGGTGAGAAGCGGGGGAGGGGAGAGAGATTTGAGCTCAGTAATGCCAGGCAGCTCTGTCTTCCATTCCCATCAGTCAACTTGTTTCCTGCAGTGAGTGTACGATGGGGGATAACAGCTGTAGCACACATACAGGAAGAGGCATGACTAAGAGACTACGGCGTATGAGACAAGTTCTAGAGAATTACGAAGCACGCTCTATTAAGTAAGAACTGGTCAAAGCTGGTTCGGGCCACGTTTGGTAAGAATTTTGTAGGCTGTCAGATTTCTTTCACATTTTGTTTTTGTTTGGTTGTTAGTTTATTTCGGTTAGTAATTGGCCCCAGAGGTTTAGGAGAGCCACCATCCCTAATTCATGAACTCTTTACTTGCTTTTTTTAAATTACTTTTTAAAAATTGCAGTATAGTTGATTTACAATGTTGTGTTAATTTCAGGTGTACAGCAAAGTGATTCAGTTATACTTAAACATATCTCTTTTTTCAGACTCTTTTCCCTTATAGGTTATTACAAAATATTGAGTATATATAGTTCTCTGTGCTATACAGTAGGTCCTTGCTGTTTATCTGTTTACATATAGTAGTGTGTATATATTAATCCCAAACTCCGAATTTAATTGCTTTACAAGGGAGCAAAGAAGACGCCACCAGCCAAAGCTGTATCTGCCAGGCTCCAACGAGGTGACAGTACTCGTTCACAGACCTTGAACCCAGAGCTCGTGGGAGCTGCTGGGTCCTGGCAGGTTCCTGAGGCTGCAGCTACGGGGCAGGCAAGCAAGGCTGTGTCTTTCTCCTGTTGTTGACTAAAGAAGACCAGACAGGTCACGGGCCCAGCATGTGGGCGGCCATACGCTTATAACCTGGCAACGATGTCCTCATCCCTGTGCTTGCAGGAAGCAGCTTTCCCTTTCCTGTGGGAGGACCATGGCCGGCAGAGCCCAGGGCTGGGAATCTCACACACACCCACACCCAGCAACGCAAGGAGCCCCTCAGATGCAGGTGGACGCCTTCAAAGTTGCCCCAGAAGCCACAGCATCATTTGTATCCCAGCCTGTCCGCGGGCTAGGATCCTGAGGGAGGATGTGCATAATCAGACAATATTTACTGAAAATCCCAGACACCGTGATCTGTCATTGAATTAAACATAGAATTCAGAGAAGTTATCTGAACTCTCCCCAAAGTGCAAGTGGTTTTTGGAAGAATCAGGTATGATTCCATCCCGACGTCGTCGGTTCTTGTCAGAATTGGCATTTAACCAAGGTGCTCAGGATGGTCCGTGCCTCAGCGTCTGGGCTCACGGACGGGAGTTTCGGCCGAGTGTCCACAGGAGCCGCCGCACTTAGGATCCCTGGGCCTGCTGCCCCGCCCTCCTGCTCTGCGTGTCATCGGTCTCTCCGCAGCAAGATCTACTCCAGAAAGGCTTGTGCAGCTGGGAACAGCGTCGTAAGAAGAAAATAGGCAGAACAGCCGCCGGGAAGGTCTCCTCCTACTGGCCTAACCGCCGGAGACATAATAAAAACAAAAATAAAACAAAGCTTGTTTCTTAGCATAGTTTTCCCTTTTTCAAGCTGAACATTATCATAGACATCCAAACATCTGGTTTTAACTTTTGTCATTTTTTTCCAACTCATTTTCTGTTGAAAGCATAGTAAACTGAATACTTTGAAAGATGAGAAACTTAAGCCTGACCAATGGAAATTATATGAAAACGAATTGGCTACGTAGACTATTTTAACTACCGACACATTGATTTCCTTATGGTGTTTTGAATACATGTCCAAAGCAAAGACAGAGAACATTAAATTCTGTGTTTTCACAAACTGGAACCTGGGTAACCAAGGGTCAGAAGTTTGTGCCTGAGCAGCCAGACTGAGTGTCCCCAGAGCCGTGATTCATGGTAATGGAGGAACAGAGGTGCCCTCAGGCCTTGAACCGCTTCCTTGGGGGACGGTGCCTCAGTGCTGCGCCAGCACAGTGAGTCAGSACACACTGTGTGCACAGGCACACACCCAGAGACACACGCACACAAKGTACAGAGATAGACACACACGCGGTATACACCCAGAGACACACACACAGAGATAGACACACACGCAATATACACCCAGAGACACACGCACACAAGGTACACACACACAGAGATAGACACACACGCAATATACACCCAGAGACACACATAATAACATACACACACAATATACACCCAGAGACTCACACACAATGTACACACACACACAGATACACACACATGCAATATACACCCAGAGACACACACACACAAGGTACACACACACAGAGATAGACACACATGCAATATACACCCAGAGACCCACACACAATGTACACACACAGAGAGATACACACACAGACAATATACACCCAGAGACACACACAGATACACATAGATATGCACACATACACAGATACACACACAGAGAGTCTCTGTGCTCCCCAGTGCCAGGCACCAGAGGTATGCAGGTAGGCTGAGCCTTGTTCGAGGGCAGACGCAGACCCCTGCCTGCCCAGGGTCTCACGTGGACGCCAGAGGCCACTCCTGGCTGACCTGTCGGCCTCGTTCCAAAACACAGTAACACTACTTGGTAGTTCCTTACGTCAGAAATGGGACTTCAAAAGTGATCAGTTTGTGACTTTCTTAGGGAAACTATAACTTAAAATTATAAAATTAAAATCCCTTACACCGTGAAGAGTTACAGATCTTATTTCCACAGATTATAACTTTGTGAGAGTTTGAGCCTTGCTCTGACCAGCTCCTTACTTCCAGGACCTGGAATTATGTGAAAAATGACAGGTGCATTCAGTGGGCGTGGGGACCGGAGACAGGGGTCCCTGCTCTCGCTGACCAGGGCCTAATAAACAGAGGTGTCTCGGGCTTGGGCTGCAGGAACAGACATCGTAATGCAGGACCGTCCCTGCCCCTCCGAACTCAGCCCCGGCTCTCAGGAGGCAGGTGCGGCCCAAGGTCACAGGTCTGGTGGGAAAGCGGTCCATCTTCTAGGCAGTGGTTTTGGGCAAGTTCTTCAAACCACCCGTGCCCCCGGATCTCTGGAGATAGAGAGGTGGTGATCAAATAGCTCTTAGGACGGAGGGGCTGAGGGGCAGGGGCGGGGTCGAGCAAGTCTTCCTGAGGCTTACATGGAAGGATGCAGGGTGGCAGTACCTAAATTCCCCCAGAATGTCAACTGTTTTGAGTGCATGTCACTGTGTCAGCGCCGAGCATTCCGTGCACGGTTATCTCAACAAGGTGACATCACGAGGGCGGAGAAGGACACGAGGGACTGACGGAGGCAGTGGGGGAGGCTTCCTAGGAAGAGCAGTGCAGACGACAGGCCCCCAGGCAGAGGCCCCCAGAGGGACGGCACAAGCGGGCGGGGGGCAGGGGTGGAGTCGGCGTCCAGAGCGCTGGGGACCTGGTCTGGTCCTCAAAACACCAATCGACTTACATAGACGTAGAAGAGCCAGGTGGGGCAATTCTGTCAGAGGGAACAATGTGGGTGAACATCGTGGGGTAGAAACATGCGGAAGGACAGAAAATTCTCTGATTTTTAATTGTTTTATGCATACTCTTTGCTCCTATGTAATGCCCAAGTAACAGTAGCGGTGCCCTTGAGTTCCCTGTATGAGCCTCGTGACAGTCACATTATCTTCTGTAATTCTGATTGGCAACTGGACTCAGGAGATACTGATTTTTCATTCTTCAGGTGAGCTGAGTAGGTGCAGAGAGGGTTAACGAGTTCTCTAACCAAGGGCAGCTCATACCTGGATGTGTGAATGTCCCCAGGTCCGACGGGCTTTCCATCTCCCCTCTGCTACGGCCTCTCTCCAGCTCTAGTCAGTGCGCCTCCCCTCCTGGGGGCCTCCCGTCCACACTTGGTCACAAGTCACAGCGTATCACTTACTTGATGTGTTAATTGTTCATCTCAGATTAAATGCTGACCCTGTGACATTGGCAAGTTGCCTAACCTTTAGGAGCCTTCGTTTTCTTGATGATGACATTAATCCTTACCACAGGGCTTTGGTAAGGAGTGTGTGGACACACACAGACATACATGCACACGTGCACGTGCACATGCCAGCACACCTACCCACTCTCGCACACGTGTACCCATCAATAAACATCAGGCCATTTCCCTCCTCTTCTCTTGAACATGTAGTAGGTAAAAGTAACGTGATGTTTAGTTAATTAGCAGAAACGAAGACACAGAAGCACCCGCTAAGGCTCCTCTCCACACAGACGTCACCTGAATCTCTGCTGCTGGTCTCTCCCCAGTCAGTGCCAGAGCGCCTGGGTCTCTGCAGGAACTTGCTGAGGAAACAGACCCGTGCCAGACACCCTCCCCCATCACAACAGGTGTTCAGACCTCCACCCCATGGATGTGGTGCCGACAGGGCAGCAGCTCGCGGAAGCTGTTCCAAACGACAGGCATCTGGGGGGGGGCTGGGAATCTCTCCTCCACACAGGTGTCAAGAGGGGTGATGCAGCCTTGGGGGCCCCAGGGTCTCCCTATGGAATTGCTTCATCCCAGAAGCGGCCGCCCTGGGCTTCCATGAAGGAGGAGCTTCGCCGGACACTGCCAGCATGTCTAAAGCTTCGTCAGCCGGAGAGCCCAATGGAGCTGGGGAATGGCAGACCTCACCCTCCTAGGGGAGCCATCCTGGGTCCTCCCTAGAGACACGGGGCAGTCGGTGCCCAAGTGTTTGCTTTTTTTCTATTTTCAAGGAGACCAAAGCAAAGCAGAAGAAAGTCTCTCTAAGGAACGCGCAGCCTCTTGTAAAGAAAAAGGTGAACAGCTTCTCCGCAAGTTCGCCATAGAAGCACTTTCATAACAGCCATGTGCCCAGAGGATGACACTGAAACAGGACCAACCTCGTGGAAACCAAGGCCCAAGCATCTAATCCTGCTGCCTGTAATTCATGGATAAAGTTGTGGCTTTGAGCTGGACCTTTCCTGCCGAATCATTTCTCATTTTGTGTCTTCAGCCGAACTACTGACAGCTCAGTTTTGGAAGTGCTTACTTACGAGATACCAGCGTAGGTGCAAGGAAAAAATGCTAGATTCTACTGAAAAGCACGATGAAGCTCCAAAGAAGGAGGACGAGACACTAATGAAAAGACACAGTTACTCTACGAAAATATCACACTTTATAAAGCAGAGTTAGTGAGTTCAAAAAGTGACAAAGGGGACTTCTCTGGTGGTCCAGTGGTTAAGAATCCGTCTTGCAATGTAGAAGACGCCGGTTCGATCCCTGGTCGGGGAACTAAGATCCCACATGCCACGGGGCAACTGAGCCTGCGCGCCACAGCTAGAGAGAAGGCTACATGCTCCAGAGCCCGCACGCCACAAAATATCCCAACGAAGACCCGGCTTACATGGAAGGATGCAGGGTGGAAGACCCGAAGACCCGACGCAGCCAACGAAGACCCGACGCAGCCAATGAATAAAATACAAAAAAAGTGGCAAAGCCCCAATAATACCCATGAAGTAAGTCTCCTTCCATCAAACATTCATTGAAACAGTCCACATCCGGGACCCCAGAAAACGCTGGCTGTGTTTGTGGTATCACCTCTTATTAAAACAAGACTGCCCCACCCCATAAAATGGTGTTTGTCTGCATTCTTCTCTCAATTAAAGATCAAAAGTCAACTCGCGGAATTGTCTAGTAGTTGGCAAATACGGGAGTTTCAGCTTCACCTTTAGATACTCTCTCGTTCTGTACATCTCCTCTGTCCCCTATCTGGGTCTGACCCGAGGCTGTCTCTCCTCAAGTCCTGCCCTCACTCCTGCAGCAGGGATTTATCTGGCTTTTCCCCTAATTCACTACCTCAAGAAATATCTGTTAGTAAATATTCTGTACCAGGCACTGTTCTAAGAACTAGAAATACCCAAGTGAACAGAGAGAACAATCCCTGCCCTCCTTGAACTGGCGAACTGGTGAAGTCAAACCTGTGAATGTTAAATAGTGACAAGTGATGACAATGAATATAAATCAGTAAAGGGCATAGAACACATGGGGTGGAAGGCAATTTCAGACAGATCTATTAGGGTGGAAAGACTGCAAGATGACACAGGGTCAGGAATGTGATTTTAGAAATACTGAGTGAACCATGGCTGTTTGGTACCCAGGATCAGGATCGCCAGGTGGGACCTGGGCATGTGGGTTTGGTGAGGCAGGATCTGAGGTCCTCAGCAGGTAGTGGTCAAGCCTCGGGGTCAGTGAGTCACTAAGCGAGTGGACGAAGAGACAGTGGTCTGAAGACCAGCCTGGGAAGAGATGGGGAGACCGGAGGCGTGAGGCTGGGGTGAAGCAGCGGACTGGGAGGGGCAGGTCTGAGAAGGGGGGCCAGGAAGGCGAAGGACAGAGTCATTTCAAACGGGACAGATTTGTCCACTGGGTCTAACGCAGTCACTATATGTGGTGAAATAAGGACCAAAAAGTACCCATTGAATTTGGTATCACAAGGTCCTCCGTGGAAGTAGTGAGACAGCTAGGGACCAGAGGCTGAGACGCAGTGAACAGACAAAGGTGCTGTGTCAGTCCTTGGGGTTGGGGCCACATCAGAAGTGCTTCTTCATTTATTTCTTTATTCTCCCATCTTCCAACTTGGAACAGAACAAAGGTCCCTGCATTTTCCATCACTTCCTTTGAGATCTGCTTCAGACCACTTTCTCATGATCATTTTTTAAACTTTCAGTTGTATCTGTACTGGAAGTTATAATATGTCATTGTCCAGTTTTTTTATGGGTACGTTCTCACCGTCTGCTTTTTCCACATGGAAGCTCTCATGTACTGCACATTTTACAATTTTAGCATTTGCTACATTTCATTTATCTAAAACATGAGCATTGCTCTAGGGTTTCTTGAGGCCCAGGAGTGAAATATCAGCATTTTTAATTCCAATAACCAAGATAAAAACTCTCCTGCTCTGAGAAAGAGGGAGAAGGGGGTGGGAGAGGGGAGGGAGGAGAATGAGATCAGAAGGGAAGAGGGTGGGAAGGGAGAGAAAGAACCCGGAACGTTGGTCCGTCCAGCTGTCACATAAACAGCAAAATGCTTCATTCATCCAGTTAATTGAAAACACAACCGCCGTCAGGGATCAATTACCATTACATATTACTTTAAGATATATTTATTTTTACAAAGAAACTTCTTGACTCAAGAAACACAAAATTTTGCCAACTTAATGTTCCAGAGAAAATCTTATTACACCAACACTGGGTGATACGCAGGCACAGGAAAGCTCACCTTAAGACAGTCACTGAGAACGTAGCCCTGCACTGCCCATCAGAACTTCTCCCATTTAAAAAAATAAACCCTGCAAATTAAAGACCTACCACATGCCAAATACTCGCCAGGTAAGGGGATGTGGGCCAGGTGCTGGTCCTGCCCTCAAAGAGTACAATACATTCCTAGAGTAAATATTTTGTTAATTTTCAGTTACTGCATATTTGGTCCAAAGAAAGAATGTGCTTGTCACTCAGGTAAACAGTGGGGTCATCACTGCAAAATTCAAATGGAAGATAGCCCATTTCTGACCCCAGCTCTTTGTGGACTTTCCCTCTGCCCTTTCTTCTCTCTCTCGATGGGGTATGTCCTTGTCTTGGGTTTCATCTGACCCCTCTGGAGCTTCCTTCTCTAGCCCTGTACTGGTTTCTCCTCTTGGGCTACTTCTGCCACTTTGCAGAAAGGATCCATTTGTTTTCTCTGTGCTTCATCTCTGTAACTGCCCCTGGCTGACTCATCTTGTGATGAATAATGTTGAATTCCAGCTGAGGCCTCTCTCCCCAGACCCGGTGCTGCCCACCGAGCATCATTACATAACTTCATGTCATCCTCACCATCACCGTCAACATCACAGCAACTGTATCTTTACTAACATTTGTAATGTATTTTTAAGTTTTTGAATCACGTTAGAAACATTACCTCATTTTATCTTCCTAAAACTTCTGTGAGATAGACATTATTTCCATTTGACTCTCTCCCAGTCAGCAAATGTTTACTTTAAATTATCTATGGTACAAATGGGAAACATTAAATGCTGCTATCCCTGGGATATGAAGTGATTCAGTCTAGTTGGGAAGATAAACACATAAGCAGATAGTTATAATAGAATAAAATAAGTACCAAGAGGTTTATACGATGTGATGGGCACACGCGGAGGCTGGGTCCGGCACAGCTTGGTAGCAGGTTACAAAGTGAGTCCTCTGGAGCTAAGCCCCACATCTGAGTAGGAGGTGCCAGGTGTTCAGGAAACAGAGGAAGGACACAAGGCGTTCTGTGCAGACAGCGCGGCACGGTCATGGGCACAGGAGCTGGAAACGTCCAGGGAACATAAAGTTCAGGGCATGGAATAGACAGGGCAGCCCTTGGGAAGGTTCACGTGGGCCGAGCTGAAAGCTGAGGCTGGTCTCAGGTGAAGGGGGCCTGTCAAACAGTTTTCAGCAATGGTTTGCTGAGGCCTTATTCATGTTCCGAGCAAAGCATCTGGTGGCTGAGCAGAGGGTGTTTTATAGGCACAAACCCCAAAGTGTGGAGTCCAGGAAGGTGCTGTTGGAATTGGGAGACGTTGTGAGAGCTGGGCACCCGGGGCTGACATTGAGGGGTCGAGGGAGGGCGTCCCTGGGTGCACTTCGGGGGTCAGAGGGGAGCCGATGGCTGCAGCGCAGACCTGCTGAGAGGAGACCAGGTGAAGGACGAGTCCCCGTTCCCGTCTGAGTGAAGGGGGAGGACTGAGGAAAGTGCTGTGCGTCCACTCAGGTGAGAGCTCAGGAGCCCGAGAGCCGCCCGTGTGGTGATGACCGGTGCGGGGGGCAGTCCTCTGTGCTGCTGGGGAAGCGCAGCCTCCAGTGAAACCAAGAATCAGGAGAGGAACGAGCGTGATGAGACCACAGAAGTGGAGACGGGCACACAAGTGTCAGAAGAGTCATCCCAGCGGAAGAAACGGGCTGAGCAGAGTGAAGGGCAAGAAATCAACAGAATATTTGGGGGCTAATAAGAAGGTTTAGTTGGACTGGAACAACTCCTGATTAAAAGGAGTTTTAAATTAAATGGGACTTGAATAGACTTTACGTTGTAGGAAGAGGAAATCAGTTTTTAGGAAAATGAGTTACTTGTTCAAATTAGCATCTTAGAAAAAATCCACCCTGTACCTATAGAAAATATATTTCAGAAGTGGAAAGAGGAGAGGCCAGAGCCCTATAACACGGCTAAGAAAGGGTGTGAGAGGTACAGTTATAGGGGGTACGCAACTGCAAAGGCAAGGAATTAACTCAGAGCCCAGGTCCCTGCCCCTCTCTTCCTGATATGAGGTGAGCAGGTGTGATTAATTCTCTTATGTCTATATTTGCGGAGCCTTAGCACAATTATAGGCGTTCAGCACACGTTCAATCAACATTCATTCGCCAAATACGGCTAAATGTATAACGTTATGCTAGTTCCTTCTGACCAGCTTCGCTACTGTGCCACACAACACAAATAAATAACAGCACCAGCTCATGAAGCAGTAAGAACCCCAAGTAACCTATTCGAATATTGCTCGCACATCAGAAAGAACCTAGCAAAGTGAGTGCAATCCCTAATGACTGCAAGTGAAATAGGAAAGTTTTTTCAGCGCACTAATATTGGCGGTGAATTTTGGAAGGATTTGTGCAGGTGGATGGCTGTGATGGGTGCAGATGTACAAGGTGCAGAGAGGGCTTGGGACCAAAATGAAGAAACAGCCTGAAAACCTGATAGCTCACGTCCTGTGTGAGAGGGGGAGGCCTGACGATGAGGTGAAGCCAGCTTGACGTGTGAATGGGACCCATGACCCCACACCTTCCACCCACGGAGGAGGCCAACACCCACCCTCCACCTGCTGCTCAACCCCCACCCCACCACCGCCGGCCTGGACTCCGCCCCCTTGTGCTGCTTTTCTCTCTCCCCACCAGGAACTAAGCCACACAGACACTGATCGCTTCCTTTAACAGCTAGGATGACGCCTGACCACCTTAGATACTCGATCAACGTTGGGAGAATAAATGAGGAAACAATGGGGAGTTCTTAGAGCAGAAGCAAAGCCTGAAACCACGTGCTCTGCATGGTAGGGGCTCGGGGCAGAGGTCACACTTGAGAGACTGCTCGCTTGGCCTGAACCTTGGTCCAGAGCCCTGCCCCTCACTTTGAGTCTGGCCTCAGGCCAGCCAAGGGTGCACTTGCAGAACTTGCAGATGTGTTTGTTGAACCATTATGATGAGCTTGGAACTCCCATGGATAATGAGAGTACGGAGACCGGCAATATTCTGTTTCCCAATAAAAGGCGGTTTCTGGGTCAAGAATGTGGTTCTAGAAGGATTGCTGACAGGCATTTAGCAGGACAGAGCTTGGACCCTCCTGAGTTCACTGGAGCAGTTAGGCCTTGTGGGCTGCGGAGAGCAGAACAGAGGGAGGAGCCTTTCATCTGGGGTCCCCGTCTCTCTCTACATTACCAGTACCCCGAGAAAGTCACCTGATCACTAATGTTAGCATCTGCCTGACAGGATGCTTTTAGACAGCAAATGCATTACAAAGAGAAACAAATTTTGTATAAATTTCCACTGTCACTAGTGTCATACAACAAAATCAGAACAAATGTGTCTCCATTTATATTGACATTAATGGGCCTCCTGGTCTCATGGGGCAAGGAAACGATGAGATAGATAAAGACAGAGATGTTTCCTTGGAGATCCTAACAGTGTTTTCCTGAGAGAAGTACAGTGTAGCTCCCAAGGGTGGACCCTGGACCAAGCTCTCTGGGCTCAAGCTCGAGCCCACGCTGGTTGGGGCACTCTGCCACAGCGTTGGCCTCCTTGGGCTTCAGTTTCCTCCACTACAAAACAGAGGTGAGAAATGTACCTACCTCATGGTTTCGTTTGGTTTTAGAATTAAACAAATCAACACCTATGAATGTGCCTAGAACGCTCCCTGGAACGTGCTAAGTGCCAGAGGAAGCTAAGGCCTCCCCCAGGTTGTATCGGCTCAAAAGCGCAGGTCACATAACAGTTCAATGTGGGGATTCCACACACAGACTTCACAAGATGATTCAGAAACTTGTGACCCCACTGGACCCCGAGACTCCGTCTTGTCTTGGACCGTGTGCAGGTGGCTCACGTAAAGGGGTAAAGGCAGGTGGGAGGGACTCACTTCTTTGCGACCATTTTGACCAGGAGCTGACAGTCATTCACTCGGCTAATTCCATGAATGAGTCCCAGTCTCACAGCCCCACCTAGATGCAAACAGGGGCTGGGAAGTGTCCTGGGGTGGGCAGCCACCCCACAGAAAGGATGGTACCTTTATGGACGGCCAGCCAGCATCTCTGCCTCAGGACTTACACACGTTAGCAATGACTGCTGCCTTTACAGCAGCTTGGAAAAGATGAGACGCGTGAGCCATGTTTTAGTGCATTCGAGTGATCTCATCACTAACTGAGCTACAGTATTTAAAGAATGTTGCTTTGAATTAATCGGTGAAATCGTAGACTGAACGCTCCCTAAAGGACAAAAAGTCAGGTGTAGTTTCATCACACATTTCATGTCTTGCACATGGAAAATTCTCACAATGTTTTCACCGACTAAATAAGCTTAGAGGAGGCCTCTAAAATTTAACGAACAGTCCTTCATCCGGGGGCGTCTTCTGTTTATTGATGAGTGACCTGAACGAGGAAATGACATGCTAACCAACTTTGAAATTTACAGAAATTTAGGCAAAATAAAGAACGATCTAAGGTGAAAGAATTGGAACCCACGGGGTCTCAACCAGCCGAAGTGACATTTAATCGTCCAATAAAAGACCCACCATTTGGTTTCAGAATCTGCAACTGAACAAGTACAGAAGTATTTACAATGAAGATTTAAGAATTGTATTATTTATACCTTTGGCCCGCATCAGTGGAAGTATAGAGTTCAGAGAAAAAAATGTAATGTCTTCAGTACAACTTCTGCTTTCCCAGCGTAGATGTTCTACTCGAAGGACGTGTGCAGAGCTGCTGATGGGGCAGCAGGTTGTGAAGCAAGCTGGGAGGTCCAGCAAGCACGAGCTGCGGCAGCTCCCACGAGGAGGAGATGCAGTGGAACTTCCATTGGTTTTCAGGCTTTGAGGGATGTAATGCAGAACCATGAACAAGACTGACTCTCGATGGACCTGATAAGAAAATCTGAGATGCATGGGTGAAGCTGTTAAAGGAATCACAGTAGTGAATTTATCAGCAAATCCCGAAGCGAAAGGTCTTAAAGTTACCTGCATTTTTGGAAACTTTCATTTAAACTCAGTCTCTTCTGAGTTTATATAAACACAAACAGTATTTTATTCATGTTGGTTACATCATCATACTTCTAAGAGGCCCTCATTAGAATTAAAGTAACCATGGAGAAAAATAACATATCTAGGCAAGTAACATGTTAACTTGTCAGTTAGCAGCCTCCCATTTTCTCTGTTGCCTGTCACTAGTTAATGTCCAAATGTTAGGTTTTGTAGCACAGGTATGTCGAAGAGTTCTGATCAATTCCTTTTGGGGATACAATTATCATTATGGGATTACTATTATTATTGCTATTATTACTAGGACTTTTTACACCTAGGCTTTTGTCTATGACATATTCTCAAACTCATGAAAATTTTATTCCTTAAAACTTCCAAAGAATAGAGATTTGTCTCCATCTGTAGTTCCTTATAACACTGGGCTCAAAACCTTATATTTACTTTATAGAAAATTCGTGTTTTAAACACATAACAAGTATTTGAAAGTGGAAATTGCCTGTTGAATTCTAAACGCGAATCCACGGGGCACAGCCCCACACAGACTACAGCCAGGGGGGCAGATCCGGAGCAACAGGCCCGCAGGCCGTTCCCCGGCCCTACCGCCCTGTTCCCCCGCCCCGCCCCCCATTCCCAGCCACATGGCTGCATCTCGCAGCTGCCGTCATCCTCCAGCTCCACGAGGCTCTGCCGAACGTGGAAACTTCTCTCCTAAACCCCGACGAGGGGCTGCTGCAGACCCCTCCTCACTCTGATGCACTAAGCACACAGGGGGGCTGGAGTCTGTGCCTGACTGTTCAGTCTCTTTCCTGAAAAGTTCGTGCCTCTTCAGAATTGCACAAGTGACCCAATGATTTGTGTGAAAAAAGTCAAGTTATGCCAACTTCCAATCGATACACTTTCCGTACTGTACACACGAAGAATGCTTCTGGGTGTTTGGATTCACTGTCAGTCTCTGGGAGACAGACAAGAATTTCCGTCACTGGCAGAGGGCTGGCAGGGGGTCGACCGCCACGCCAGCCCCATTATCCCATTCAGGAAACAACGTTCCCTCTCTCTAACGTCTTTACAATTATTCCACTACATCTTGAATATATGGGTGGAAGTTATGAAACTGCTTGTCTGGCCTCACAAAACCTTGTAAAAATCAGAATAATGGGCACACACCACATGCTGGTCCTTGAGCTGGGCTCTGGCTCTGCATGTCGACTGCCCCGTACACTTGGTTCTGGGGAGGTTCTAATGCAGATTTCCATAAGAACCAAACCTAATAATAATCCCATCATAAATAAGATGGTTCCACCAATAAGCTACTCTAATACTGACAAAACCTTCATTTCTCTCACTTGAAGATCGTGGAAACCTTGGGAGTCACATAATTATGCTACGTGACCCCCTGCATAATTCAGAGAGAATGAGTTTCCCGGGGTGAGAGTTGGTGGTACAGTGGCCATAACTGGCCACAGCCAGATCATTTCCCATTGGACCATATAATAGTTTTCCTCAAGTTTAAATTATGATTGGTTTACAACCCAATGTCGTACTGCATGTATACGTAGGGGAAGATAAATGGGTTATGAAGATGGTCTGAAAATTGGACTTGATCAAATTAGTCTTATATCAAAATTGCCAAATTGACTACCCCTTGCCTCATTTAGAATCAGTGTAAAACAAATAATAAATTTTAGATTTTTTTAGATTTTCTAACAGTTCAGTTATGGCACTTTTTCCAGGTTTGTATTGTTTCTTCTTTTGGTAATTTTAACTCTTTCTGTTTTATAATGTTTTTAAGTCAAATGATACATGAAAAATAAACCTGTTCAGTGATATTCATCTATCCAAACCACAGAACCCCAAAATCATAAAGTTAGAAACACCAGGTGCCTTTGAAATCACAGTGTCAAGTCAGTGAGAGGCAGGGGTAACTGAGTCTTCTGGGGGGATGTGGACGCCCCTCCCTCCGTCCCAATAGGAGCCAGCAAGCCCCTTGTGGAGGTGGATTCGGACCAGCAAGCACCAGTCCTAGCTGAGAACTGAAGCGTACACAGGACGCAAAACGTGAGATTAGGCGAAGTGCTCAATTCTGAACGGTTGGATCACCGGCAGCCTTTCCTAGTCTCTGCGTCCAGGAAGCTGGCAGCTGGTGTGGTAACCACAGGCCCCAACAGCAGAATAGAGAGGGTCCAGAGGTCAGAAGCTTGCCCAGAAGATACTGACAGTTAGGGACTACTCCCCAGAATCAAGGGGTCCTGCGTGAGCCCCTGAGAGTGTGCCCCCAAGAGTGTAGCCGTCCTCCCATGAGTCACTCCTCAGTATAATCACCAGGCGCTGGAGAAACATCTCTAAAGTAAACAAAACAAGGCAGCAAGAAAAAATAACTTAGCAGAAACAGGAAAAGTAAACAGAGCAAGGAAAAAACCTTCAAAAAGTAGAAGACTGAAAGCATCCTCATCTGTAGAGATAGAAGGAAACACTGCATCTCTGAAGGCTCTCTATTAGGAGAAAGGTTGAGAAACGAGAAAAACTATCTTGAAACTGGGGTCTCTGGACACCAGATTTCTAGTTAAATTTGAGTTTCTGATTAACAAGTACTATTTTAGTATAACTAGGCCCCATGCAATATTTGGCCATAGTTACAATAATACTAAAGGCTGTTTTTTTATCTGAAATTCAAATATAACTGGGCATTGTGTATTTTTATCTGCTAGATCTGATAACCCTACTTAAAACTAAGTATATGGTGGGAGAAATGAAATAAAAATCAACACAAAAGATGATAAAATAAAGTTGAGGATCTCTTCTGGAAATAGAAAAAATAAGAAATAAGAAAAGAAATGGAAAATGTGAGAGGAAAAAATAGGAACATTAGATACTAGAATAAGAAGTGCAGCATTTGAAAAATAATAGAGTTCCAGAAAGACAGAACAGAGAAAGCATAAGGAGAAAAATATTTTTACGAAATCAAAAGGTTTCCCAGAAGTAAAGGCCGTAAATTCACAAATGTAGAGGTGCAGTCAATATCCTTGGTAATGAATAAGAAAACTCAGACCCAAACAAATAACCATAGAATTGGGGGATGCAAGATGAAAAGGATAGGTTTTCAAAGTTCCAAAGGGAAACAAGGGAACGGTGTGAGTAAAAGGCAGGCAGAAGGACATTGGAGTCCTGGGCAGCAGTGACAGAAGCCAAAGGAGACGGAGGAGAACTCGTTTCCGAGGGAAAGTCCCCAAACCAGTGGGGCACCCTGCACTCCGTCCACACTCAGCAATCTTGCCTCTCAGCCCCACGTCCACCCCTGAACCTGCAGAGCACGTGGGCACTGCTTCGAACAGCTGAGACTGGTTCTCAGTGAGGGACACTGCGATGCCGGTGCCCACCGCCCTCTCTCCGATGTAGTCAGTGGCTGTCCCCTGGAGCACGGGTGGTCCCAGTGACCATCTCCTCCAACACACCCAGCACAGCCCCCCTGCTCTGGGAAGAGGAGGGGCCAGCAACCCTCCCCGGGGTCTGGGCCACTCTGCAGCATCGTCCCTGAACTCGGGGACCCTGAGATGCCTCTGTGTCCGTTTCCCTGGACTGAATTCCTTCTGTGGAAACATCAGCTTCTGTTTCTCGGCAGGACCCCGACACACTCAGCAGCAGAGTGGGGTGACGCTCAAAGGCGGGTTCTGGGGTTGGCCTGGCTATGTCCTTGCAACTTGTCATGCCTCATGATCCATTAACAGTTAAAATAATGTTTAAAAATTGATGTCTGTGGAGCACAGAGGATTTGGGGCAGTGAAAATACGCTGTGTTATACTATGAAGATGGAGACCCGTCATGCTACATTTGTCTAAACCCACAGAATGAACACCACCAACAGTGAACCCTGAGGTTAACCATGGACTCTGGGTGGTTATGTGTCATGTGGATTCATCAATTGTAACAAACGTACCATCTGGGGATTCGATGATGGGGGTGGGTGCTATGCTCGCGTCGGGGTAGAGAAAATATGGGAAGTCTCTGTATCGTCCTCTTAACTTTGTTGTGAACCGAAAACTTCTCTAAAAAATAAAATCTGTAAAGTAAAAGTTAGTAGTTATCTTATCCCCTGAGAGTTTGATTAAAGCATGTCACTAACTGGGACTTCTTTTTTTTTTAAGGTAGATCTTTATCATTAACTGATTCCATTTTGTTCATGGATATAAGGATAGTCAGTCTTCTGTTTCTTCTTGAATCAATTTGGTAAGATATATTTCTCTAGAAAATTTTCTATTAGGTCTACATTTTCATATTACATTATTATAAATGCATAGTTTACTATTAAAAATTTAATATGAAAATGTAGATCCTCTCTGTTCTTTCTTGATTAATGTTGCTAGAGTATTGTGTAAGTCTTACATCTTTTCAAAGAATAAAACGTATAGTATGCTGAAAAAACTGGTGGTCTGGTTTCAGAGAGTATGTGCTATACGGTCTCAGGGTCCACTGGCTGTGAGCACTTAGCCAGCTCGTAGCATTCGCCGTGTCCTTCATTCTTCACAAGATAGTTTTCTTACATTAAGTTCATGGTTAAAAACTAAGAATCCGCAAAAATTACTAAAAATTATTAATCCAGGAAAGACAGAGACAGTGTACGTTTTTGTACTAAAACTGAACAGCACATTATTTGTGAGCAGCTTCTGCAATGAGCACAGTTGCCATTTATCTGGGAATTGACCTGGCTGAGCTTGTGTATATTGTAGATGAGTTTCAGAATTGGCTTTTCGAGTTCCACCAAAAATCCTATTGGAGATTTGATATTTTCAATGGAAGAAATTTAATATTTTAATTGAGTTGATTTAGTAGATTAATTGGGGAGAATTGGCAGCTTTAAATGGTGAATTCTCCGTAAGACTGTCTCTTTGTTAGGTGAGACATTTGCTTTCTTTATAGGTTTCCACAATTGTAAATCTCCCACAATTCCCGTTAAGCTGATTTCCAGATAGTTGAGGGGACGTTATAGAAAAGATTCTTTTTACCCTTTACAATTTCAAACTGAACATTAATTGCCTGGCTTTCTTTCACTTCACCACCTTGTGTGTCAGTGTGGGGAGAACATATTGCCTGATCAGGTGGAGACTCAAATATTAATTTCTCTAGTTCTTTTCATTTGGGCAGGTTTCCCCACAAGTAACCGTATAAACTTCTGCCTGGGAGCTGTTGAATTGGAGACTGGAGCTCCACTTTTCAGCAGAGGCACTTTCCTTATTCTCCACTTAGGGTCTGGAATGCTCACTTCAGCTGTAGGAGAGTCCCCTGCCTCAGAGGTCTCTGCCGGGGCAGAAGCAGGCAGTGCTTAGACCACACACACACCAATTCGGGGACCCTCCAGGGTGGGGCTCCCACCCCAGCAGTTTGCAGGGCTCCCCAGGTTATCCGTGCAGCCGAGTCTGGAAGCACCACTCTGATCCCTGACACTCAGTGTGGTCCTGCCCCCGGGAGCTTATAAAACATGCATCATCCCCAGCCCCAACCCAGACCTGTTACATCACCATCTGTTTAATAGGAATCTGGATGCACATTCAAGTTTGAGGAGCACGTCTCTAGAAATTGGACCTCCAGGGTCCTGTGTCTGCAGGCTTCCGCCGAGGTGGGGAGGTGATGTCCAGGCTCTCGTGGGCGGGAAGGCGCTCCAGGATTCTAACTTTCTCATACAGCAGCAGGCTCCCACTCCAGTGAGCACAGAAGCACTTGCAAAGCCCTGAGTTGTATGCACAGGAGTCTCTGATTCAGAGGTTCAGGGCTCCGAGAATTTGCACTTCTAACGATTTCCAGGCAATGAATGCCCAGGCAGCTAGCTGGGGACCACACTTGGAGATGCACTGTTCCACAGGCTCAAACAGTACATTGTGTTTTCAGCCTTAACTGGACTCTCAGATTCATTGTATCTATAACCGCAGTTCCCACATCTTTCTAAAGATTTCTAAATATTTGGGGAGGTGCTTTGATTGCAGGAGCTACAAGGACTCCAGGGGACTCACCTGCCCAGGCTGTATGGGAACTCTGTGAGGTCCAAGCCCTGCCTTCTACTCCCCCTTACCTGTTTGTTGTGCTGTGTAAGGTGTTTTGGTTGTAAGGGAAGGACCTGGGAGGAATGAGACTCCTCCGTCTCAGAGGAAATACAAGTCCTGATGCATCTCTTCTAAGTGTCGGTTTTCACAAAGGCCCGTTCTGCGTTTGCAGGGTCTGGTGGCCACGTGCAGGTGCAGGTTCCAAGCACAAGGGCTCATCTATCTCGAGCATCGTGGAGAATGAACCTGACTTGGCTCCCATTGAGCTGGGCAAGCTTGCAGCCAGACTCGTGTGGATGTATGATCCCCTGGCCTTACTGGTTAGTGGCTTCATCACTCATTTTCTACTGTAACCGCTGGGAAAACTCTGCTGGTGTCCCCCCCAACTTCAGCACAATTTGGGGAAAGGGCAAGGGCCTGGCTGAGCACTGTGAATGCCCTCCCCAGTTATGCACTGGAAGGACCGTCTCCATCCTTTCTTTCCATCTGTCTGCTCTCAGGCAAGCCCTCCATCAACGGCTCTCGTCTCTGGGCTCAATTCTCTGCACTTGGTGCTGAGAATTGGAGTTGCCCTAGAACTTTTCTCTCTAAGGATAAGACCCCATCCTCTTCTTCAATTGGGGGCACTTCTCAAGTTTTTGGTATGCTGATGGCTCTGTTTCCTGCCTCCCAGCATTTTCCTGGAATTAACTTATTTTAGCATTGATTGTTTTCCGATATCTGTTTAGGATCAGAGACAAAAGGAAGATGGATGTGTGTGTTCAGTAGTCGTTTGTTCCATAAATTTTCTTTAAAGTTAGTTATAAACTTAATTGGTAAAAGGGCTTGTAATAATCTGATTCTACCCCCTGAAACATACAGAAAATATTCATTTTTATAAGGTAACTGATACGCTAAACAGAAATGTGTCTTATTTGTCCATTATTAGGGGCCTTCCAAGAATTTCCCCAAGCCACCAGAACAAAATGAAGTAAGATTGTCATTCTTAAAACACACACATATCCCCAAACCACTACTGCTGAGTTATCTCAGTAATTGAAATACATTATGCAAAGATACTTATTGGAATTTTATGTATCTTTCCTACCAAAGACATCCTTGGAAGGAAACCATGAGAAGAAAACTTAATCAGTCAAAGTACACTACTGGGTTTGAGAAAGCAAACTGTAAGGTAAGGAGGTATATTTTTACAATCTGGCCATATGGCCGTATGCAAGTGAGCTCGAGCCTTAATTACATCCCTTGTTTTTTAAATTTAGAAAGATATTCTTAAAAAATCACTATAAAATTGGGCACATTGATAATGATTTGAGTAAGACAGAAAAAAATATATGATGATCATGTCTATTCTGGTCAGTTTACTTCAAACATTCAGCCAGCCCAGATGCGGTGTGAGCATGAAACACCAGAGCATCGGCCAGGGCTGTGGGTGCACCAGACAGGTAGAGCGCGGGCACCCCCAGGACGGTCCAGGCAGAGCGCGGGCACCCCCAGGACCGTCCGGGCAGAGCGCAGACAGCCCCGGGACCGTCCGGGCAGAGCACGGGCACCCCCGGGACCATCCGGGCAGAGCGCGGGCACCCCTGGGACCGTCCGGGCAGAGCGCGGGCACCCCTGGGACCATCCGGGCAGAGCGCGGGCACCCCCGGGACTGTCCGGGCAGAGCGTGGGCACCCCTGGGACCATCCAGGCAGAGCGCGGGCACCCCCGGGACCATCCGGGCAGAGGGCAGGCACCCCCGGGACTGTCCGGGCAGAGCGCGGGCACCCCGCACTCTCTGGGATGAGCTGTAACGCTGGCCTGGGTTCGGTGTCCACCAGACTTTGCCTGTTCACGCAGCCCTGACCTTGACCTCACAGACTTCACTTAACAGCAGGCTTGTCCCGACTGCCTCATGATGGACTTTGGTGAAAATACTGGGAAAAACTCATAGTCGTAGGATAAGTAATACAAAGTCTTACATGAGTCCTGCCTTCAGTACAGAGACCAGCATGTTGAAACCATCCATGTAGACAGACTCACTTATGTATGAATGGAGCCGAAGAGCTACAATCCCCGGAATTAATGCTACAATCACTAACACAGGGCAAAAGTTATTGTTAGAATGGCCCAGTTACCAAAATAAAAATTTAAACTCCTGATTTTTTTTCTTGTAGAAAATAGAAATGTATGAGGGTTCACCACAGCAATATGGTTTAAACTTCTATTTTTAAAAATATCTAACCTATCTTAGGGCTTCCCTGGTGGTGCAGTGGTTGAGAGTCCGCCTGCCGATGCAGGGGACACGGGTTCGTGCCCCGGTCCGGGAAGATCCCACATGCCGCAGAGCGGCTGGGCCTGTGAGCCATGGCCGCTGGGTCTGCACGTCCGGAGCCTGTGCTCCACAACGGGAGCAGAAAAAACAGGAAGAGCCGGCAAAAGCAAAAAAAAAAAAAAAAAATTAAAAAAAAAAAATATATATATAGCCTATCTTAAAAGCAGCAACTTCTCTCAGTAAGATAGTTACCTTAAAAGAAATTAGTTAGGTACAAAATGAGAAGCAGCTGAGTTAAAGCCTCAGGATTCGAGCCGACGCACAGCACTACCAAAGGTGCGTGTGTACCTGGGCCCCCGACCCTGGGAGGCAGGGGGCAGCCACGTGGCACACGCCCTGCACTTGCTGGAGGAAATCATCTCGGATAAAGCCTGTTCATACTGAGCTGATGCAAGATAATGAAACGTTGCTGTTCCTTCCTTCCGCAGTTTTTATTTGAGGCATCAAGCCCTGCATTAGGTCACTCCCCTCAGAGCCCAAGGACAGTGTCTGGCTTTCTAACTTCCTGCCTAATGGGCCTGCTGCACAAATTGGACTTTTCGGGGTTTATTGTCCCCTAAGGGGAGTACTGCTGGATTGTGTTCATTTATTCTTTTTCATTCTTTATCTATTATTTACACCAGGAAATATTCCTGTTTCCTTTCTGAAAATCTTCAGTTATTCCTGGCATTAGTGGAGGATTTTTGTCAGTTTTATAAATTACCTATTACTGTAGTTTCCTGGCCGGTTCACCGCACGGTAAGTCAGGACCTAGGACGCGCGGTAACTGAGGCTGAGGTGGGGACTCAGGACACAGGAGTCGCCCTTTATTTCCCCGATGACGATCCTGGAGCCTCTGGGGCGGAGATTGCACGCGGGGCCTCCTGGCGGGTCGTGCACCTGCCGTGCAGGGACGTGCGTGCGCACGGCGTCTCCACGGCGAGGCCCCCAGGAAACTGCCGGACCCTTCCTCCCCCTGCTGTGCATCGTGAGGGCGCGGCGGTGGGCTCAGCCGGGAGGGTCCCTCGTGGTGCCCCTGGGCCCCGCTTCCCGGGTCGGGGGTCACTATTGCTCCCCCAACCCCTGGCCGCTGCACTCACACCCACCTCCCTCCGAACCGGGTCTGCCTGTTAGCGTCCAGGAGGCCCCGGAAATTTGAACTCTCGGTCACACCCGCCCCCAGCGTTGATCACAAGGGCTTGGTCGGACTCAGTAGATGCTCTGACGCGGTTTCCCGCCAGCACTCAGGTAATTAGAAGGCCCCTTACAAGGCCCGGATGAGTGACCTGAAGACACTCGTCCTGTCCCGTCCTCTGCAGGGTCGGGTCCTCTGAGCGGGTCCCGGGCCAGGTTCACATTTACGTGCACTTTCCTGTAAAATGTTTGGTTTGTGAACATATACATGGTCAAGCAATGACGGTCAGGGGAGTATTTATTCTGGCCATTGCTAAGCTGAAGGAATATGATGCACATTATCTGGAAATCGTGTAGAATCATCCAGTCTCTATACAGGCAGCCTTTACAAGTCTCTAGACTGGGCCCTTTGTATAAGTGATGCTTTGCTCCCAAGCATTTTAAAGCCAATTATTTTCACTCACGTACCAGTCAGTGCTTCTTTGTGGAGACCCCTCCACCCCCGCTGGGTGAACAGGACTGTGGCCAAGTGTCTGGTGGCCACAGAGGACAGCGCCTGGAGAGGTGGCCTGATGTGAGCTGGGGCGAGCAGATCCCGCCCCTGCCCCAGCGAGGGAAGGACACGTGGCAGCAGTGCTGGGTCCCAGGCTGACAGGCAGGTAGGGTAGGACCACTCTCTCCCACCTGGACAGAAATAGAGGCTGCAGGGGAAACTGAGTTCAAGGGCCAGGCTGTCCCAGGGGAAAAGAAAGGTGAGCTGGCCGTCCCGGAAGCAGCTCTTGCCTGTTGGAGAGCCTTTCAGTCCGTGAAGTAGGAGAGTGAGCTGCCGAGTGAGTCTAACACCAAACACCCGATTTAGATTCAGGCCCGTCCACTGCGAGCAGAGCAAGCTTGGACAAGTCACGCAAGCCCTCAGCGCTGTGGCCTCAATTTTGGTGAAGTAAGATGGCAGCGGGACCCCTGTGTATGACCCCTGTGTGGGGCTGTCATGAGGTTGAGGCGTTCACAGCAGAGACATGCTCACAAGAGCCTGCACTTCGTGATCTTATTGCATCAGCGTCTCTCATTACTGTCTTATCACTGCGTTTCCCTCTAATATCTTGAATAAAATCCTCAATCTAAAACCTAGACTTTTTATGGTGTGAGTTAGGGATCTAATAACCTGTGAAAAAACTGAAATTCCACTGCCATAAGAATAGAAAAGGAATTGTGAAATGGTCACAGCATGAAGTGATTGTACGACAGTGAAAATGAACGAACAGAAGCACAGGCTGCACCGTGAATGTCCAGTAAAGTGTTTCAGAGTGAGCACTGATCCTGGTCTTGGAAGTTTCCGGGGCCCCTTTAACAGGGGAGGCGCTCAGGAGACCCCAAGGCAAGAGGCACCAGAGGTGACCTAGCCAGGTGAGGCAAAGGGTGCAGGGAAAGAACAGAGCACGTGGCCTGCAGCTCCAGGGCCCTGAGGACCACTCCGCACCCGCCTCCAGACTTAACCAGCCGAGTTTCTACTGGACATGCCCGCAAGGCTAATGCTCCCTTCTGAAGGGAACCGTGTGGATCTCCTGAAATAGTCAGAGCAAGACATCTGCCAACACCCACACAGACGCTAGTTATTTGAGCTATTTTTCAACCTGGACCAGAACACAAGTGTTCTGCCCATCTCCTATCTTTCACGGAATGAATAGAGCCTTTGTTTTTTAAAACATGGCAAGCTCAGGATTAATTAAGATGTTTCGCTGTATCCTGGGGACAGGGCCTATGTATCCAGCAGGTCTTAGTGGAGCAGCATGTGTGTGCATAAAGTGCGACATCTATTTAAAAGTCAAAAGTTTACTTGTAGAAATACTAAAGCCACATCACCTTTCATCATATAAAACACAAGTGCCAGATTCTTTATTTCAAACACATTTTAAAGCTACACTCTTCCTCAAATGAGCTTGCTCAAAACCACAAGCCTGACACTAAACAGGTGGATAAGTGGCCTCTGAACTGGGTCAGGACATACATGCTGGGAAACTCGAATTTCTTAATGATGTGGCTTTTTCTGCTCTACGTGTCAAAATTGTTATGGGAGAGAAACAATTCTCTAGTGAACATACAGATGGCTAAGAAAAATAAGCATAGTCCAGATTTTGCGAATGGAAGTCGTAGCCAGCACCAGCAAACCCTATTCCTCTGTTTACACACAGAATTAGTTAAACGATTTCGGCTGAGTTTCTAGTCAAGTGTATACTACCTGAAGAGCACCGTTTTAGGCACTACCGGTCGGAAGAGTGCTTGTCATCAGGCAGAAAGGAATTTAACCCTTTTATAAAGCTGGTACCCGTTAAGGAGGGCGTAAAATCGCGGCTGCCGCATCTCCCGCCCCCCGTGTGACGCATGTGCGCGGGTGGAGAGGACCCCGTGGAGCCGCAGCGATCCCACCGTCTCCTATCTTCTTGGGTCCTGCAGAGGCAGAGTGCCCCCGGGCCGACATTCCAGCGGCAGCTCCCAGAGGGCCCTCCCTTCTTCTAGGAGGTGAAAGAGGAAGCTGCCCTGGCAGGAGGTTGCCGTGGAAACCACCACCGGCCGGCAGCAGCGGCCCTGCCCCTCCAGCCTCCAGGGATTGTGGAAGCACCCCCAGCGCTGGCCCCGAGCCCTAGGTTTGCTTCCTGACCCCACAGGAGTAGGAAGCGCTGACCGGCAGGCTCGGTAGATCACAGAGCAGCGCGCCCCTTGGGCAGGCACTCCCAAAGATGCAGCAGGGAGGTGGTGGGAGCCCCTCGTGTGAACGGCAGACTCGGCCACCAAGGGTGGCTGCACGGCCTGCGGAGGGGCAGACCACCTTATCTCTGACAAGGAATTTCTGTGATGAAAATGTTTTTCATGCAGAGTTAGACAAATACGTGCAAATAAGAAAAAAACTGCAGATGATTGGCTCCATGCTCACATTAATTTATAATCGTGCTCACAGACTCCCGGACCTGGAACTTAGAGATGAGGTAGCCAGATGGCAACGATTCCCTGACCAAGACTGTCCAAGAAGGGAAAGTGGCCTTGGAGATGCGGGCAGCCAAGGTCAGACACTCAGCTCTGGAATCTGAAGGCCCTGATCAGCCCGCTGGGTCCTGTTGTAGCGCTGAAGACCCTGCATCCTGTCTTGAAGCTTACTGCTTTGCAGGCTAAGGATATTTTTGGTTTATTTATGATATACCATGACTTTCCAGTAACTTATATAATGTTCAAGTGATTTTACCTGTCTAAGAGAACTAATTAGTTATCTTGTTAAATAATTGATGTAATTTTATCGGGGGTAAATTGTTAAAACTTGGGAACCGTATTCACCTACATTTGGTGAAGCAGATGCGTAAAGGTTGATGTGCGTTTTCATTTAATTGAATGCTGTCTCACGTTTCCACAAAGACCCGTTCACAGGCTAAAAGGGGGATTTTCGACAAGAGGAGCTGCAGGACGGACTGGATACCCATCATCCGCGCGTCACGGGGACCCTGCTTCCCATTACTGGGACAGCTGTGTGCTAGGAGCGCATGTAACTCACACAAGCAAATGATGTCACATACGAAGCTTTCTCATTTTAATTGGATCGTTTGTAAATAAACCGTGTGACCCTTTCTTTGAGACCATAAACTAGTTTTTCATTACTGCCTTTCCAACTTTTAGAAGTGGTCTGAACACATTTGGGGGAATAATTTGGGGCACTGAGATTTTAATTTGTAAAAAATCATTCATTAAAATGTTAGCATCAAAACACCCTTTTCCCCCATAAAACTAAAAAAAAAAAAAAAAAAGTGCATTATATTAAACATTGAGTAAAATTCATGAAGCCATTTGAAAGAAAAGAGTGATTTTTCAATTCCCTGCCGGTCCCAAAAGAACATCTCTTTCTGAGCACCTGGAAAATGCTGGGTGATGATGCACTGTGTTTGCCAAAGTAGCCCCTAGTGCTCTGGTGTCAAGGAGCTTACATTCCTCCACCGCGTGCTGGGCTTATTGATGCTGAACCTAAATTCAAGGGGAGAGCTTCTAACCGAGACAGCAAAGGAAGGGGATTTAAGAAATAACATGAAAATACACATATCACCAGGTATCTGTAAAATTGATGTAATGAATGTGGTATTTCATTCAATTCGTTTTAATAAATTACGGTATGTAAGGGTATGACCCTAGGTTCATAGATACATTATTAATAATTGTTTAACTATTATGAAACATTGTTAAAATTCCTTCTAAAGTCAATCTCATACGAACATTTCAATAAACGAGTACTAAATAAATGAGTAGCTCAAACAGCTGGAATTGTTGCCATCCTCTCTTGGAAAATAACGAAATTAAAAACATCACCTCAGATAATTAGGAATAGATCAGCCAACCAAGCTTGTCAATTATACTTACCTCAGTTCGAAACACCTATGAACGTATGTAACCAAAATGCAGCTTTAATATGAAAACCCCAAGTAATTCAGGAAATCACTATCATTAAACTTGGAGAATCTTCAGTTCACTGTGTCTGAGAAGGACTCTGGGCTGAAAACTTTTGGACGCAGGAAGGGTTTGGGGGTGGGGGATGCCTTCCACAAAGACTTGAGTGGAAGAGGCCAGACGGAGAAGGATGCAGAATGTATGATTCAATTTACAGTTTTGTTTAAAAAACAGGTAAAAGTAAAATATTTGTTTTTAGACATGCAGCTTTTATAGCTGTAATAGGAAATCAAAGGAAGGAACTTTTTAAAATCAACACAAAATATTCCAATTATAAGCCCTAGAAAAATAATTCTCAGCACATGGTCCCTGGACAGCCATCTCCGGGGGACCTGTGGGTGGTTGCTGGAAATGCGGATCCCTAGGGTCTAAGATCCAGGACTTCCTGGGCCATACATGCACAGCGGGGCCCAGGAATCTGCATCTTGACAAGTTCCCTGGGTCTGTATTAGACTCATCAGAGTTATATGTTCTGAGAGTCCTCTATTATTTGTGCTTTTGCAGAATTATGACCATCATTTTTTTATTGATACCTTAAGATAGAAGGCAATATTGGAAATAAAATGTATCAAACCTGCTAGAGTTCAGTGTGAAGAATTTGGCAGGCAGGTTCAGGAGCGGGTGGTAGACGGTGACCCCTGAGGAAGCATGGGGGCTAAATGGGTCTGCACAGCAGCGAGGGCAGGACGAGGGATGCAAACCCCTCCGAGGCTGCGGGTCATCGGGTGGGAGAAGACATTGCAGTAGGACATTCACCACTTTGCGTGCCACAACATCTATTTTGTGACAGATAAATAGGTCTGTGATTTTTAATGCCGACTACGGCTGCTAGTAAATAACGTTTTTCCTTTAGTTTGGCGCTTACTGATATTCAAGAGACTAAAGTTGGTTAATCCCAAGCTTTGACATGATGTGAAAAGGATGACAAATCCTTGATTATGAAAAGGTTTTCTTTTCTTTGTGAAAAAGCACAGGAAAGAAAACCCTCATCCCCAGAGAACCTTCATCAGCGCATTTGGTGCTGTAGGTCCGTACCCCGCCCTCTCCATATTTCGGGCACCTGCGCAGTGTCCCTGAGTTCACCCGTCATTGGCTGTGAGGCCGCCAACCTGACAAGCCCTGTCAGGGGACGTAACTTGCCATATCATGCTTAAACCTCTAGCCTTTGATTTGTCATTGTAAACAGTGACTTTTAATTTTCAAGTACCTGAGAGGAAACTGACACATGTGATCTCCTTAAAGTTACTCTTCCCCACTGGTGTCTGACTTTGTATATTAACATCTTTAAATGCTGCCTTGCAAATTTACATAATGTACTTATTCTCTAAAATTTAATTTATGAGATTTTAAATTTATATCCGAAGTTCTGCTTTGACAAATGCCAGACTCGGCATGCCAATATGCTCATCGCATCTTCCCTCCATGTCCCACTGGCCCCCGTTAACTGTCTTCGTTTCCCTGTCTGCAGCCTGTGTCCTCGGTCACTGGCCGTGATCACCAGGGGCGCTGAGAGCTGCACCTGTCAACAGAGCTGCCTTCTATGACTTCTCAATGTCTAACCATTTATTTTCACTTAGCTGTTGGTTTCCTTGATTTTAAGTGATTTTTTTCAAGAAGCCTTCTTGCTTGCTTTATTTAGGTCTTCAGATTTGAGACTAGTGTCCTCTATTGCTTCACGTTCCAAATGATGAACTGATCGTGGAGGGAGTGGGGTGCAGGCATGTCTCCCCCGTCGTGGAAGAAAGACGGGGCTGTGGTTCCGTCTGCCTGGTTGCCAAAAGGATGAACATCAATAAACGCGCTGCTGATTCTGTCACTCTCTGCCGAACTCCCAGAACACTGAGTAGGTATTGGATTCCCTTTGTCTCCATATCTATCACTTTCTCCCTAATTAAATTGAGGTCTTTGTTATTCCCCTTTTCAGCTGTTTAAAACTATTTAAACAGTTTAAAACTATTTAAAACAGTTTAAAACTGTTTAAAAGTTTCCTCAAAACTATCCACACTCCTGATCTTGGCAGAAATTTTCTTTAATGAGCAATTTTAAGAACTACACCGAAAGCAATCACAGTTGGCTTTTCTTCTGATGTAAATTTGTATCTGCCTTTAGTGCTTTGTGCTACTTTCCTTCGGTTTTAATTTTGGTCCTTTCTACTTACTGCTTCCTGTCTCGGGGACGCCACACCTCCTGGCTCAGCAGTTTGGCAGGATGGGCAGCTTGAGTTCAGATGAGCCTTTCAGAGCATTTTCTCACCAAGCCTCATCCATCGACTCCACACGCACAAGCCCGTGACTTCTGAGCTTGGGGACTGGATCCCATGCAGCGTGTGTGGCCAGCTCTTTGATACTTCCTACCTTCATTTATTTTTCTACACCACTGTGGATAAGCTCCCGTTTGTGCTACCCTGCGTGCTCTGCTCCCCACGAGAGCTCAGTGCCGTGGGCTTCCTCCTTCGGCCCCTGCTCGCCTGAAAGGCAAGTAGTGGGTCCGTCGTCAGACACACTCCGCGGGCATCACACGCCTGGGATCCTCCCTGTTCCGAAGACACAGGCCCTTCCCGCCCTCTGGAACCAAGCTCAGCTCCTTTCTACTTTGGGCGCCTCTTCTGATGATTTGGTCCAGCTGCACTGCGGTTGGCAGCTCTGCTCTAGTTAATATGTGTGGATTAGCGGGTGTCTCATGATTCCACCTGGTTGCGGTTTTCATTGCATTTTGTTCCTGTGATTTTTCGGGGACAGTGAGGGAGGACCGCAGCCCCCAGCCAGGCTACTTAGCTTCTGGACTCGAATATAATACTTCTCCTCTGAGATTTGAAACACGTTTATGAAGGGCATCAAAGATCTGTACACAGTGTTCTTTCTGAACCACCTTTTCATGACGATACTTATAAACTCCAAGTCTGGCCCCCGACTGCTTGTCAGTCACACAAAGAGCCTGCAGTGCCTAGGATGGGATTCTGGCCATTATCTCCTTATCTGTGGGTTTTCCCTTCCTCCTGTCCACCCCCGACTCCTAATCATGCTCCCTTCCTTAGATTCCCTGCTGTCAGGTGGTACGTGTTCCAGCGACAGCACAGGGGATGGGAGGATGGGGGGGCAGTAATAAACGGTGGCTGATTCAAGAGTTCTCGGACTATCGAAACATTTACAAATACACCCTTTTCCAGGGTACAGTTATCCAGCCGATTTCACGTGCTGAGAAGAGTAAGCTTTCACGAGGCTTAAACGGAGTTGCTCTGTAATGCCACCCAAGATGTTCTCTATTTTGTCCCAAGACAATGCTTCAGGCACTACTTGGAAATATGACAATGGCACATTTCAGAAATCCAAAGGCTAATTTAAATGCGTTATTTACTATATATATTAAACATCGATTACACTTTGTTCTTTAAACTTTTAATGGTTGTGTTCTCTAAACTCAAAACTTTTTAAATCAAATTAATGATTTTTAAGTGATGTATTGGTGAAAATATACCCCGGAAATAAAATATCAATAATATAATATTGAAAATTATTCAAATAATGACAAAGAATGCCATTAAGCAGGGCAGAAGACACTGTAGTACCTGGCAAACATTTTCAGTTTATAATCCATTTTTCTGGAAACAACCTCCCAAATAAATTCCTTTAAACACATTATTCAAGGATGTTTGCGTAAAACCCTCCACTTCTCTACCAGGTATTTGCTTCTCTCCCCTCCCAACCTCGGGTCCTTCTCATCAGCTGCAACGGCAGCCGCTACAGAAAAATCTCGGCCTCTTGTAGCTGAGGAACGCGAGCTCAGGAAACACACAGCTTCCAAGGGCAGAATTCAACGGTGGCGGAAGGTCGTTCGCTCTCCTGACCGGCGGCTCGCCCCGCTCAGGGAGAGGATTTCTCATAGGAGAGCGGGTTTCTGAGCAGCGTCCGCACGTGGCATTCGAGGGCCAGCTCCGCGGCGTCACACTGCCCACGCTCGCCGCTGCCCCAGGGCAAAGGGCAAAGGTTACAGCGATGCGCGCAGGACAGGAGATGCTCCCTACCTCGCGCTGTCCACGTGTGTTTTCATCAGTTATCCTTAGCCCAGAACACAGTTCACACACGAATAACCATGAAATAAAGTCAGGGAGCTGAGAGAGAAGAGCCTGTTACTCTTAAAAGCCTGGCAGCCTAGCAAACAGGGCGGAGCGAGGCGAAGGGGCGGAGGCTCACTGCCTGGCGCGGGGATGGAGCCTGGCATGCATGGCTGAAATCCTTTGCAAATCAAATAAAGATGCAGAATCCTGGAAAAGATGTGCTTTCGGTGATGCTTATTGGTTATATTGGGCTTTCTACTTTTGGAGCTCAGTATCTCTGGGATCTCGGTCATGTTTTAATTCAATGCTACACAGAGCTCTTTTAATTACAAACTACGGTTTTGGTGGAGCGGAGCGCAGAGGGAATGCGCTGACTGCAGCGCTCGGGCCCTGCACCTGCCGGCCCAGCCTCAACGCCCGGGGCACGGCGGCTACGGTGGTCGCTGCTGCTCTGGAGATGTGGTTTTGGCGGGAAGCTACCAGGAGGACCACAGGGTCTCTCGGGTCAGTCAGATTTCTGTCCAGGAAAAGAATGGTTTCAGCCAAACATCTACTGTACTAAAATAATGTTAAAATAATTCTCCTCCACTTAAGTCCATATTGAGCATGGCATTATTTCTGAACTTTTACTTTTGAGTATACGGATTTAAAAGAGCAAATGTACACGTGCAATTATGGATCTCTGTCGTATTTGACGAAGCCTGTTTTTCCAAAATCTCTCAGGAATAACTGAAGAGTTTTTATCATAATTTAAAACTCCTCTTGCCTCTTAGGTAGAATTAGTGGGAATTACAAGGAAAATTTTGCTGTCGGGTATATCCTACTCTTAGTTACAGTCATAAATTAGGACAAGATGTCAACACTTTCTTAATTTCTTTAAAACCTCTTTAATTTCCTTATTTATGAAAAAGGACAATAGAACACATATCATAGTATTCTTGTGAGGACTAATTAAGATGTGTACCAAACACTGAGATGCTCCCTGCCAACCATAGCTGGTTTTGAACAATTGTCTCCTGCAATAATCAGTTGGCAATTTGAGTCCGTTTATGTCTCCGTCACTTAGGACAGGGGCTGGCGTGTAAGCGATACTCAGTAAAGGAATGAATAAGTGAATGATATTTATATGACTGGCTGAACATGTGAGCCTTGAAACATGTTGACCTAATGATGTCACCCCTGGAGTTAGACGGGGCTGGTGTTATCATCAGTAAGCTAAAACCAGGCCCTATACCTGGCTTTTCTAGGGCCGCAGGCTCTCGTCAGCAGCGGTGGGGCTGGAACCTGTCCCTCTGACTCTGAGCCAAGCAGGCTCCACTCGCCCGCCCCTCAGGCCGCACCGTGGTCTGATTAGGATGTGCTCATTCTTTGCACCACCTGAACCACAGACTCAGCTGAGACATTCAGCATGATATTGGAAACCACTCCAAAATTAAAACCTTTAAAAATAATCAGAGTGTGCAACATACAGTGTTCACAATAGCCAGGACATGGAAACAACCTAAATGTCTAATGACATAAATGGAGAAAGAAGATGTGGTACATATATACAATGGAATATTACTCAGCCATAAAAAGGAATGAAATTGGGTCATTTGTAGAGATGTGGATGGACGTAGAGTCTGTCATACAGAGTGAAGTAAGCCAGAAAGAGAAAAACAAATACCATATGCTAACGCATATATGTGGAATCCAGCAAAATGGTACAGATGAACCTATTTGTAGAGCAGGAATAGAGACGTAGACGTAAAGAATGGACATGTGGACATGGGGGGAAGGGGAGGGTTGGACGAATTGGGAGATTAGGATTGACATATATACACTACCATGTGTAAAACAGAGAGCTAGTGGGAACCTGCTGTATAGCACAGGGGGCTCAGCTCGGTGCTCTGTGGTGACCTAGAGGGGCGGGGTGGGGGGTGGGTGGGAGGGAGGTCCAAGAGGGAGGGGATAGATGTATCCATAGAGCTGCTTCACTTCACTGTGCAGCAGAAACTAACACAACATTGTAAAGCAATTATACTCCAATTAAAAAAAAATAAGCGTTTGGCACCAGTGACCTATTGGATGGAAATTAATAATAAATACCTACCCTAAGGCAGCCTAACTGCCTAATGTTAGGATCCAGTACATGTACACACAAGCTCACAGGCTGCTACTAAAGGTCAGGTACACAAGGGGAGAGTCAGCTTTATACCAAGTGCAGACGCTCTGGTGGTGACTGGATTCTTTCCACCTAACGCCCTGTGGTCTGTGATGGGGCTCTCCTTAGAGAGGCAGGCAAAGCGTTTGATGCACCTTTGTTCTACACTCTTGACCCATTTATCTAATGAAATCAATACTTTCAACAATACTTTTGCTGCATTTTTACATTACTTCATGCTTACATATCTAAGTACATAAAATCATCTTAATGTGTTCAAATACTAGTGCATAGTATAAAGTAAGTTCTATAGAAGTGCAAAAGTCATGTACAAATATGAATACGTAGAAAGAGATATAAAAACATGTGCCAGAATAATAAAAAGCAGTTATCTTGGGTTAATGAAAAACCATTTTCCTTCTTTAGTATCATTTTATTTTCTACAAATTTTAAAATAAAGTATCAATTTATACCGATAACTGTAACAGCAAATATTACTTAAAAAGTCAAAGCCACAGGGCATTGTTCTGAGTGGTCATTAAAAAACAAAAATCATTAGAGAGGCTAGTCTTCAAGTATCTGAAAAAGGTGTTTTAGCAGGGAAACTCAGCACAAATTCTCACTTATTCAGACTGATTTGATAGAGTTGTTTAATTAACAAAAGACCCACCAAACATTAAATTTTAGAAGTCCAAAGCCTTAAACGGGCATGGGGTTTGGTGGTCCCCATTGCAGTTGCCCTCTGTTCCCACAGGAGGAGGCTGAGGCCGAGGGGTTTGCTGGGCTTGCAGCCACAGGGGGTCCCCAGGAACCTGGGCTGGGGTCCAGGCACTCCAGTTCCTCCTTTAATCACAGTCAGGGGCTCTGTGCAGTCCGGTCACTGCGCGCTCTCCCCCTGCTTTCTCCCACGCCCAGCTGCGCCCTCAGGATGGCACAGACATTACACTTCACAGCCACCTCTGCTCCAGGAGCCTTCCCCAGGTGCTCCTGGAGCAGATGCTAAGGCAATCTGAGCCCAACAGGAGATCAAGCGCCAAGAGCGACCAGGAAGGAGCAGACAGGTGCCCGCAGGCTGCTCCCCTCGCCGGCCTGGCTGGAAAGCGCCGGCCATGGCCGTCCGCCCATCCACCTACCTCCGCTGCCTCGTCTCGGTCCCACCATCACACAGCTCGCCGCCAACCTCAGCTCCACGCTCAGGACCGCACGTGCCACATCCCCCTTCCGTGCTGAAGATGTTGCGTGTGTATCCATGTTCTTACTGACGCCCTTTGCTGGGGCTCGACAATCTGTCACATGCCCTGCTGAGGACATCACGGAACATACGTTGTGACATGTCACCTGTCACTCGCATGCCTGTAGGTGATGGGATCTTGGTGGATGTCTGACCCGGAAAGGGCCAACCCCATCCTCCCTCCCAGAACGTTTGAATGTGACAGAGAACTCAGGAGCCAGATGGCGCAGTCCAGCAAGAAGGACCTGTAAACCTGTCCTTTCATGAATATTGTTGAATTATTTCCAAATTATTGTACTTAGAGAGGATGAGCAATCCTGAAATTTCCTCCTGAAATGATTGAAAATAGAGTCTATTTATACTTAAGTGCATGTAAGTGCTAGAAAGAAATACAACAAATATCTTCATCATAAGAGAACTGAAAATATCCACATTATATTTCTTCTATTTCATGCTTAAAGGAACACTAAGGTAACAATAATCTATAATTCCTAGCAATGCATGGTTTTCAGACCTTCATCACTCTTTAAGAAAACATACAAAACCCATGAATACCAGGGACCAAGAAAAACACTGTATTTTATACTATGGATCCTAACAAAAATAATTCTATGTAGGAACCGCCAGTTGTAAAGGGACCAGGTTTTCTAACTGTTGCTATCCTGTACCTGGATGACTCTGGCATCTGTAGTGTTGAAGGTGACCACATTGGAGGGACAACCCCCCACCCAGAAATCTGGCCTTAGCAGCAACACCACCTGTGCTCCCACCTCAGCACCCCGATGACTAGATTCAGTCACATCGTTTAGTTCTGCTCTCACACTCTTTCCTGGGGTCCTTTGTGGACTTTTTGGAGGAGATGAGAAGGAATAGAGGCCTGAAATGTCTTCTCCGCTAACAGTGCAGACAAGCCTCCAATACTAACGTCAGAAGCCTTGACATCACTTAAGAGCAAACTCATTTTAGCTGACGTTTAGTTCCCCAGTGGAACGCTAGCACAGCCCCAAAAGTTTGATATTTAATCTGCAATTGATTATATATTCATTCATTGAACAAATATTTCCTGAATGCCAAATATAAGCCTAGCCTCACAGAGAGGTGAGTGAACCAGCCAGTTTGGTCCCCGCCCGGGTGGAGTTATGCTGGGAGGAGATAGCGCCAGGCAGCTCGTGAATAGACAGTAACTCCCCAGGCTGATGATGGGCAAATTGTAGATTATCTCACAGATAAGTGTCCAGGGGTAAAGTTGAGGCTATACTTCCAGTTCTGTACATCTGATCAAAACAAAAGTGTTGGAGATAACTGTGGAAGGACTGAAAATAGATGTGTTTCTTCACCATTGAGAACCTAGGATGCAACGATGGGAACACATCTGACAACATGCACCCACCACGAGTGAGGTTGAAATCTTTGCAAGACAGTCTCCTCTCATAAGAAGAATCACAATCGTTCGAAGAGCAAATCTCTTGCTATGTATGTAACAACCATGTGGCCTGTAGGTCATGAGCTAAGACACCCGACTGCAGACTGAGATGCTTGGGGGTGAGACCATTTATCTCTGCGTCACCTGGACCCATCATGATCACTAAATGGACGAACACTGAAATGAATATTGTTTATACGAATAACACAACATACGAATCTAAAATCACATATACAGTTACACTGGATCAACATTTAGTGAGGAAAATTTTTCCCCAAATGGGATATTTCCCCATGAAGATAAATTTCCTTCTAAAAATAATGGCAGGGCGTCCCTGGTGGCGCAGTGGTTGAGAGTCTGCCTGCCGATGCAGGGGACGCAGGTTCGTGCCCCGGTCCGGGAAGATCCCACGTGCCGCGGAGCGGCTGGGCCCGTGAGCCATGGCCGCTGAGCCTGCGCGTCCAGAGCCTGTGCTCTGCAATGGGAGAGGCCACAACAGTGAGAGGCCCGCGTACTGCAAATAATAATAATAATAATAATAATAAATAAAAATAATGGCAAATTTTGACTTTCAATTGAGACCCTTCAGAAAAAATGGAGAAGAGGTGAGACTATAGAAGTTTATACCATTTTGCTGTGCAGTAGCAGCTAACGCAACATCGTAAAGCAACAGGACTCCAGTAAAAATTAATTTAAAAAAAATAAAATAATAAAAGGTTAGACCAATGTTGAACCAACTGGATAATGAACCATGAAATAGCACACAGAAAATACAATAGAAGTTGGTTATATGATGGTTATATGATAAAAATCTATATCTCATATCCCAGAGCCTCCTTCTAGGGCTAACACTTGATTTGAAAAGTTGAAGAAACATAGGAAAAAATGTCCTCCTATTAACCTAAAGTCATATTATCCTAATACCACTTCCCTTTCACATCTAAGATGTACAGCATCTACTGCATATCAATAATATATCAAGTGCAAATGCAGTCTTCTAAGTTCAGTAGAGTAATAACACATTAAAACTACCGTGTGGGTGATAATTAAAAGAATGAGAATCTAGGATTCATCAGAGGCGAAGACACGAGTCAATTACTAATGCAGTGGGCATAGCACAATTCTAACAGATACAGGCCCTGTATCTGAGCTCCCGAACACCCATTTACTCCCAAGTTCTTTGCCATCTCTGATCATTCTTCTAGAGAGTTGTGATGGTAATTACACCCTGAAACAATGTGCTATTTCCCAACACACCCCCTTCCTGCGGTTTGCCTTACCACAGGCGGTATCACTGGAGAGCTTTACGGTAACTGCAGCAGGACGTGCTCCCGGGGTCTTACAGGCAGTGATGTCACGTCCGAAGGAGAGAGGGCACCTTCCAACCCAGCCTTCTCTGCGGGGAAGGAAGCTCTCTGCTCCCCCCCTCCCCGCCCCTCCTCATTCTTCCCCAACATTACGGGTCAGATACGGGATGCTGATGTCCAGCTCGCTGAGGGTTGAGTTACTTTTCGGGTCTCTCCCTTTTCCTCTTCCATCTGTGTTGCTGAACCGACGAGGAGCACAGCCCACGGGGGAGAAAACTGGAGCATCTTTCTCTCTCTCTCTCTCTTTTCCTATCTCCACGTCCATCTCTATCTCTGTCTCTATCTTTCAGGTTCTGACAGTCTTTTTGTCTTGGGAACCCATAGGCAGCCCATGATAAGACTTGGGTTTGAGATAAGATGATACATAAACACCTTACAGTTCCCTGTGCTTGGTTACTATAGGTTCAAACCCCATTTTTAATCTGTTTATTTTCTTTTTGCCATTCTTCCTTTATATACATCACAATCAGAAATATGAAAAGCAGCAGAAGTCAGGTATTCCTGGATAGCATATTAATATCGTCAAAGCCTAACCATGAATTATAGCTGTCAAGAATTGGCTTGGTTCTCGCCCAAAAAAGGAAAAAAAAAAAAAAAAGATAAGTATGTGAGGTGAGGTAATGTTGTGTTAATTAACTCAAAATCCTCTTGCAATGTCTGTGTATATCAAATCGTTACTTTGTGTACTTTAAAAATATTATAATTTTACCTGTCAATTATATCTCAATAAAGCTGAAAAAAAGAATGGCTTGTAATTAGATGAAAATGAGGATATGAGCTGAAGGACCTCGCATATAATGAACAGTTTCAGAGTTAAAATCCGTCCAAACTTAGAAGATAAAAGCAAAACAAAGATAAAGAGCAAAAGAATAAAGCTGGACTTAAACAGACGAAGCAAACAAGAAAAAGGAAGCAGGCTACACAAATGCTGTCACCTCTTCTGAATATGAACAGAGACCTGTTTTCAGGCCATTGTCTGGTCTCCTAAATCCCTGAATGGGAAGAGCCTCTCTTTTCCTAACCAGAGGCATGTGTCTTGGGCATCCCTTGTTTCTGCTCATGTAGCAGAACCTTTTTTATCCAGAATTTACAAGTAAATTTCCTTTGCAATAAGGGCGTGATGGGAAGGCTATTAAAAGCAAAGAAATAGAAGTTTAAGTTCTATTTTGCTAAGTTAAATTACATCTTGTAAAGTGCACACATTTTAAAGAAAAGTCTAAAGATGAGTCTGGCACTTGTATACACACAAGCGACCATATCCCAAATAAGATTTCTCACCCCGAAAAGGTCCTGTGTCTTTTTTTCCAGGCAACCCCACCCCAGAGGCGACTACTGCTTTGGTTTCTAACACCTGAGATCACATTTGTCCATATTGGTAAATTACCCATAAATGGAATCATGCAATGTGAGATCTTTTTGGTCTGGCTTCTTTTGTTCAGAAATATGTCTGTGAGAATCACCCTCGAAGTTGGATGTATCAGTAGTTTGCTCCCTTTAACCACTGAGCAGCATTCCATTGTATGAATACATCTCCAGTAGTTTATTTATTCTCTTGTTGATGGGATTCACGTGTATTCAAGTTTCTGGCCATCATGAGTGAATTCACTATGACTGTTCCTTATAAGTCTTCTCTAGACACGTGTCTTCATTTCGCTTCAGTCAAAATCTAGGAATAGCACGGCTGGCCATAAAACAGGTGCATGCTAACTTTTAAGACATTACCATAGCCTCTCACCTCCCACCAGGAAGGCGATAGTCCGTTTGCTCACCTCCTCGACATTCTTGCTGCCAAGAAGTGGAGTAAATCCCGATATTTCTGGAAATTCATCGTGCTCTTAGGGAGAAACTTAGGACATCAAACACTTGTAACAGCATGTGATTTCCAAAATCAGAGGCAAGGTGAGGTTGGCAGGCCCAACTGTCCCGTCACTGCTGATAATGCCCCGCCCTGCCAGTTAAGCTGGGGGAGGGGAGAGGAGGGGCTGAAACCGTTTAGGTGAAGAAGTGACGCGTGGGCTTGGAGATCTAGGAGCAATGGCATCACGACAGCAGCAAAACTCCCAAGGCTTCCCAACCGGTCCTGTGTCTGCCCCCCGACGTGACTGCAGCAGTCAAGACATCAGTGTCCTGCTAACGGCTCCACGGACAGCAGGAGGGAACAAGTCGGGGGGAGGGGGCACTGCAGAGAGGAAAAGGACACAGGGGCGGCCTGATGTGAGAAGTGAGTGACCTGGGCAGCTTCTCTGGTCTCTCCAGGCACCAACTCCGTGCGAAGAAAGCGCTGGGCTGACAAATAGCACGTTGCAGATTAGTTGTGAGTTTCTCACTTCACAAGTAAAATACCAGTAACTGGGCTTCCCTGGTGGCGCAGTGGTTGAGAGTCCGCCTGCCGATGCAGGGGACGCGGGTTCGTGCCCCGGTCCGGGAAGATCCCACATGCCGCAGAGAGGCTGGGCCCGTGAGCCGTGGCCGCTGAGCCTGCGCGTCCGGAGCCTGTGCTCCGCAACGGGAGAGGCCACAACAGTGAGAGGCCCGCGTACTGCAAAACAAAACAAAACAAAAACAAAAACAAAAACCAGTAACTGCTGTGCATTTTATCTTCAGGAAAGCCCCGGGCTCCTGTTAGTTTGGTCACCGTCTTGCCAGTCCTTACAGAAACTTCATAACCTTCGTCCACTGCCCGACAGTCTCGCTGCGCGTGGGGTCACCGCCTTCCGCCTCCCCGAGGGGACAGGGAAGGTCGGGGGATGGTCAGCCCTGCACCAGCAGCAGGCCCCCAGCTTTGCGCTGCTATTTCTGTCCCCGGGCACTTACTTGCTCACTCACCAGGGTCTCTTCTAAGCACAGATTCGTTTTTAAATAGTTTTCAACAATTGACCCTAGAATTTTTAAGCTGATAAAAAGTTAATCTGCTTCTTTTTACATTTTTTGTGGTTTTTAATTCCAATGTCATGTTTTCAACGTTGGCCTTATAATTAAAAAAAAATGAAGGATGTAAAAGCATCCCAGATAATGAGACTGTAACACATCACACTAAATCCAAACCAGCGCTTTATTCCTTTCTCTCCTGATGACTGTGTAATGGTGTCGTCAAAATGAGGCAGAAATGGGCACTTTTCCCACTTGCTTTCCGGTTTTGCTCGTTTCACTTCGCTCCTGGGGAAGTGCTCTGCGTTCAGAGGTATCGTGCCAGGTTCTGGAGATTCCTGGAACTTACTACCTGTAAAACTACCCATTGATACATTCACTAGATTTGTGTAGTATTTATTATGCGCTGGTGATGGAGGTTGTGCACTTACTGTATTTCTAAGCCCTACGATGCTGGAATAATTAGATTAGTCGGGATAGGTCCAGCGATTGCCATGCACTGTCTTCCAGCCCTAGGGTGCTGTTCTGTAATCATAAGGTGTGCATCCCAGTCTGCCTGTCCTCAGGAAGCAGCCCATGTGGTAAATTATGTGATGGCTAATGGGGTCCTGTCAGCTGGAGTAGGAAGTGGGGTAACTGGAAACTCTCCTCTGTCTTCCAGGAAGACACAGTCTGTATGTAACTCGCATGTGGAAATGGCATAAACCTTTTATTATCTCAGTTTAACACGAAAGTGGATTGTTACTGGTTTTGCAATACAATGAAGAATTGATATTCTGTGCAATAAGCCTACGGTACAGCTACAGGAAGCCTCACGGAGATGAGACCAGTTTTTAATTTTCAGAGAAAACAGAAAACAGACCTAATCCTCCGCCCGCCCTCCCGCGCTGTGAGGACAGGCTGCTGCCTGAACCCCGGGGCCGAGGCGCCAGCCGCGCTCATCTGGTATCAGGATTGAGTTACTACGCAACCCTATAAATACCACTCATTTAAGGGCATTTTCATCCAAAGGATGTTTTCCCCCTTGGGTCGTCATGCATCTTGTCCAAGGCAAAATTAAATTTAAAAGTTATATCCACCAATAAACCGAACTGCTTTCTTTGGAAATAACACGCATCGGCCAGAGCGAGAACATCTGAAGACGAGAACACGGCATTCGAAGCCCAGAGGGCGGAGGCAGCTCCCTCACCGAGCATCCCGGCCCCTCCAAAAAATAAAACTGTCCCCACAGGGCTTCCTGAGCCCGAGGCCACGGCTCCCGAGGCCAGGCTCCGTGACTTGCCCCAAGGACGCCCGCACCGGCCCAAGGCGGGGGTACTGGAAACTCGCTCGCGCGCCTGGAGGCCGCAGCAGTCGCAAATGCCCGCCCGGGAGGACGCGGCCGCCTCGCTTCCTTGGAGGGACCGCAGCGAAGGCAACGGCCCCCAGGCACCGAGGAGGTCTGGACAGACGTGTGCGGAGTCCGGAAGAGGTCCTGGAGGCACTGGTGGAAACGCGAGGCAGGGGAAGCAAAGCCGGTGCTGGGCCGAGGACGGGCTCCGCCCCTGCCGGTGAAACGGGGGTCACAGAAAGTGAGCAGCGCGTCCACAGCCGCAGGACAAGCGACGGGAGCAGAGTTGGACTCACCCACGAGCGATCCCGTGCTCTGCGACTCCCACCAGCCAGTCGGCCCAGATGGGCTGCAGCAGGAGGGTGGCCATTGCTCTCAGAGTCAGAAACGTGTGGTTTCCATCTCAATTCTGCAACTTCTTTACCTTCCTGGCGTCTGTTGCCTTCTTCTCTGGGATGCGGTAGGCGCCGCCCTTGGGAGTTGGGGCGCAGATCCGAACCTCCCCGCTGATGCCATGGCACCTCCTGAGGTGGGGAGCTCTTCTGCTGCAGGTGCTGCCCAGGTGGATGGGCCTCCCTCGCAGCTCCCTGAGGGCCAGGTCCCAGGAGAGGAGCGAAGGTGTGCACGGCACTGAGGGCTTTGCCTCTGACCCTGAAACGGGGTCACCAAGAGGAAAGGCAAAGGAAGCACCTGGGATGCGAGGTCTCCAGGCCCAGGCCGTCTTTATACCTCAGGCAGAGCTGATGTTCCCTTGATCTGGATCCAAATCCTGGTTCTGTTACAAATGAAGCGGGTGCCCTAGACCAAGTTCGACTTTAAATCCTAGTTTCTTCCTTAGTAAAACAACAACAACAACAACACCAGAAACTAACACAAGTGTAAATCAACTCTACTTCAATAAAAAATAAATTAAAAAAAAAGAACACACGCTTCTTAGGTGCTTAAAATGACCTCAGTCCCCATTGTTCTGAAAGAATGTGGGACGTTTTGCACGGAAGCTGGAACACAGCAAGTGCTAGAGAGATGCTAATTATCATATCATCCATTTAAAAATATTGGGTTTGGCCAAAATGTTTGCTACGGAAAAACCCGAACAGACTTTTTGGCCAACACAATATATATCATGTGCTTAACTCTGAAAAGCAGAACAAAGGGGTCTCTTCTCTGAGCAGAGGGAGCCCGGAGGGCGTGGAGGGGCTGCGAGAGGCTCCAGGAAGGGGACCGTGTCTTCCTGTTGCCCTAACTGGACGCCGGCTGCATAAGAGCCCGAAATCCATGCTCAGATGCAGAAAAAGAGCATCTTTCTTGGGTTTTTAAAAGCTCGTTTGCAGGTAACGATCTGTTACCGCAGCTCCACTCTCGTTACTTTAGGAGACGTTCTCCCGAATATTTCCTAGAATAATCCCACCAACCGTCAGCTGTCAAAGGCTAATGGGAAAGGCTTTGCCCTCTCAGAGCAACAGGAAGTGAGTTATCCTGGTGGTTTCTCATTGAATCACAGAAGCCAACCTCCATTAAGTTTATTATGAGTGTGAAATCTGTTTTTGAAGGGCTCTACCACTGAAGACAAAGCAATGTACTTGAAAAATTTTAAATAATCTACAGTTTCCTAATTACCCTCAATGTTGCCTCAGTCAATTTCTATGTTATGTGAGCATTTTGAGGAAAGTTAGCTGCCTCTTTTATGATGTAAAAGACTGAGTTTTTTGAAAATAAGTCACTTGAACTGAGTATGAACTGCTGACTGTTGAGTACAAGTCATGAAACAGAAGGACTGTGATGGGACTTTGCCCTTCGGGGACCTCGTGTTGACTTGGGCACATGAGACAGTCACGCACACAGGATCAGGCTTCTCCCTTTAATCGGTGCTGAATTTCCAGTGACCTCCTTAGGACGCAGATCGATTCCCTAGATCTGAGGTCCCTTCCCCAACTCCACCCAGGGTGGGGCCTGTCTGGGACACAGGAGCACACACTTGGGGACAAGCCATAGGAGATACTGTGGATGGCGGGGAAGAACGGGGTGACTGAGGTGTTGGCGGAGATTTCCAGAGGAGCTGTGGGGGAGGCTTGAGGACACCAGAGCCTGGCCCAGGACCCCAACCTCTCGCTCGGCCGAGCCGGTGACCTTTAGGGACCTAAAACCAAAAATCCTGGATATTTATAGTCTCGAAGGAAAACATTTTTGTCATTTTTTTGTTTTTATTGTTTTCCAGTTTTATTGAGATATAATTGACCTCCAGCACTGTATAAGTTTAAGGTATACAGAAGAATGATTTGACTTATATATGCCAGGAAGTGATTATCACAGTAAGTTTAACGAACATCCATCTTCTCATATGGATACAAAATTAAATAGATAAAACTTTTTGTGTGATGAGAACTCACCATGTACTCTCTTAGCAACTATCATATACAACACACAGCCGTGCTAATTATCTTTACATGTTGTACATTCCGTCCCTAATAATGATTTATCTTATAACTGGAAGTTTGCACCTTTTGACCATCTTCATCCAATCCCTTCTCCCCCTACCTCCCACTTCTGGTAACACAAATCTGATCTCTTTTTCTATGAGGTTGTTTGTATGTGTGTCTGTTTGTTTTTGAAGTATAATTGACCTACAACACTATGTTCGTTCCTGTTATACAGTGATATTTCTATACATTTCAAAATGCCACCATGGTAAGCCTAGTTTAGATCTATCACCATAAAAAGATATTACATGGTTATTGACTGTATTCCCCACACTGTGCATTGCATACCCATGACTCATTTATTTTTCATCTAGGAGTTTATACCTCTTAATATCCCTCACTTATTTCTTTCCTCTCCCAAACCCCCTCCCCTCTGGCAATCACCTGTTTGTTCTCTGTAACTATAACTCCATTTCTGTTTTGTTATGTTTGTTCATTTGCTTTGCTGTGACTTATTTCACTTAGCATAATGTCCTCTAGGTCCATCCATGTTGTCACAAATGGCAGGATTCATTCTTTTTTATGGCTGAATAATATTCCATTATAATATACCACATCTTCTTTGTCCACTCATCTATTGATGGGCACTTGGGTTGCTTCCATTTCTTGGCTACTGTAAATGATGCTTCAATGAAAATATTGGTGCATATATCTTTTCTAATTAGTGTTTTTGTTCTCCTTTGTCATAGATTAATAGCCCGTATGAATATGGGTTCATTTCTGGGCTCTGTATTCTGTTCCATTGATCTATGTGTCTGTTTTTGTGCCAATATAATACTGTTTTGATGACTGTAGCTCTGTAATATAGTTTGAAATCAGGGCGCCTACTATACTCCCAGTTTTGTTCTTTCTCAAGATTGTCTTGGCTATTTGGGGTCTTTTGTGTTTCCATATAAATATTAGAATTATTTGTTCTAGTTCTGTGAAAAATGCCATTGGTATTTTAATAGGGATTTCATTGAATCTATAGATTGCTCTGGGTAGTATGGTCATTTTAACAATATTAATTCTTCCAATCCATGAACACAGAATACCTTTCCATATATTTGTGTCCTCTTCAATTTCCTCCTTTTACCTCCTTAGTTAGATTTATTCCTTGGTATTTTACTATTTTTGATCCAACCTTAAACGGGATTGTTTCTTAATTTCTCTTTCCAATAGTTTATTGTTAGTGTGTAGAAATGCAACAGATTTCTGTATATTAATTTCATATCCTGCAACTTTACCAAATTCATTGATGACTCTAGTAGTTTTTTGGTGGCATCTTGAGGATTTTCTATGTATATTATGTCATCTGCAAACCATGACAGTTATACTTCTTTATTTCTGATTAGAATTCCTTTTATTTCTTTTTCTTGTCTGACTGCCGTGGCTAGGGCTTCCAATACTATGTTGAATAAAAGTGGTGAGTGGGCATTCTTGTCTTGTTCTTGATCTTAGATGAAATGCTTTCAGCATTTCACTGTTGAGTACGATACTAGCTGTGGGCTTATCATACATGGCTTTTATTGTGTTGAGGTATGTTCCCTCTATACCCACTGTCTGGAGAGTTTTTATCATAAATGGATATTGAATTTTGTCAAAAACTTTTTCTGCATCTATTGAGATGATCATATGTTTTTTTATTCTTCAATTTGTTGATGTAGTGTATCACACTGATTCTTTTGCAGATATTGAAGCAACCTTGCATGCCTGGGATAAACCCCAGTTAGTCATGGTGTGTGATCTTTTGAATGTATTGTTGGATTTGGTTTGCTAATATCTGGTTTAGAATTTTGCATCTATGTTCATTGGTGACCTTGGCTTGTAATTTTTTTGACATCTTTTTCTGATTTTGGTATCAAGGTGATGCTGGCCTCATAGAAAAAGTTTGGAAGGTTCCTTCCTCTGCAATTTTTTAGAATAGTTTGAGAAAGATGGGTGTTAACTCTTCTGTAAGTGTTTGGTGGAATTCACCTGTGAAGCTGCCTGGTCCTAGACTTTTGTTTTTTGGGATTTTTTTTTTTTATTACTGATTCTATTTCATTACTGGGGATCAGTCTGTTCATATTTTCTATTTGAAGAAAAGCATTTTGAAAACTCACATCCACATTGCAAATTATTAGCTTTGTTCATATTTACCGGTGCCTCCTGCATGCCTGGACTCGTGCTTGGAATGGGAACACAATGATGGTGAACCTGGCCAAGTTCTCAGATGCAGGGAACAGACCACAGAGATGTCCAGCCAGCAGACAAACAAAGAGAAGAAAATGGCATCATCTGCAACAGGCAAAAGGACATATCACAGCTATACAAGTGTCCCTGCAATCAAGGAGAGACATTAGATCCAATAAACAGACACAGTGTGAAGACACAATTCACAGAAGAAGGAATTAAACTGGCCAATACATGAAGGGGCCTTTTCCTTGTTAGATTACATCACAAAGTAAGGAGTTGATGCCATCTCAACACGGCCGGGATGTGGGAAGGGGGGCCCTCTTGAAGGTGATGGGGACTCAGATGTGTACCCCACACACAAGGAAGAGGGGGGTGCATGGTGACAAGCCGCCCCACTTCTGGGACACCACCCTCACACATCATGATGTGAACCTATAGAGCCACGTGGGAAACAGTGTGGAAAATGAAGCTGGCCTCTTATCCTCCAACTGGGAGCGTCCAAGTAAACCTACGTGCATCCGTATGAGGGAACATGCACACTGAGCAACCAAGAAGAATGAGTTGAAGGTTGAGGTATCAGATGAAAATGTCTGTAATATTTGAAGTAGGAAAAAGCAAATGCTTATAGACCTATACATATAGCACGCTCTGATTTTTAGCTAGAAATATACACAGAGAGAGAATTGAGGTCAAACATAGAGTAAATACAGTGGACGGACAGCATGGGAGAGGCTTACACCCCCCTTCAACAGCATCTCCCTCTGGAGTTCGGCTGGAGAATGACAGGGAATGTAGGCATCTCGACCTCCTTCACAGTGTGGGCTGGGCTCTTGCCTGAGGGGTGTCTAGAGCACTGCATTCCTAGCCTTGCCCACTGATGCAGTGGCCCCATCCCCCAGGTACAACATCCGGAACTGTGACCAGACCTCAGCCAGTGTCCCTGCTGGCAAAATTGCCTCCCGGCCAAGAACCACTGAGAGGGGGACACACACATACAATTGTGGAGCTCTGGTTATTCAAAACCAAAATGTAAGGCCGGGCGAGGAATTGTATTCATGTGAGTACAAGGAGAGACATCAAACCCACCAACTTCCTTGGTTTTCAGGCCTCTGTTCCCTCATCTGCAAAACTGGTATCACGCAAACTAATGCACAGAAATCATGAGAATAACACTTGGCTTGGCACACTGCAGGCTCTTAAGAAATCTCAGCTCCTCTCTCCCTCTTTAATCTTGGGTGTGGCCCCACCTCTCCCCCTTTGTGCCAGGCACGTAGTAGGTGCTCAGTAAAATATGCCAGAGGGTCCATGGGCAGAATCCCGACTGGAGAAGAAAAGCCAGTCAGTACATCTCAAGGAGCAGAAGAGCCGTGTGACCCCCGGTGTAGAGCAGCCTTGTAACTATAAACAGATGAATATAGGGAACGCTTAGAAGAAATTATGGTTACTTTACGGAAAACGGATCTTACAAAAGTAGATGAAATGTTTAAAATTAGCACTAAATAACAAGAATTTGCTAATTACCGATATGAAACATTAAGTGGTCTGAAAGAACAATGGGAAGGAAATTGCAGAGCAGAAATCACATTCATGTCCAGAGGAGACACATTAATAGAATTGCACATTTCTGTTAAAATGAATCACTGAGAACAGGCTGTAAGTGATGCAAACAGGTTTGTGCACTGACAGCTAAGGCAGAGCTTGGGAAATCGAAGCTCATTGAGAAACTAACCATGTGGCCTGGGTTACTACACAGCTTTCTTATGCCTTCTCTCTAAAAAACGTAACCTGGTCTAAATTTCTCAGGTTCAGGGAAAAGGATCTCAATTTATGTATAGCATGGGATGGGATGAACCAGAATTCTAAAAGTAATAAGGCACAAGAAGTTAATAAAACCAACTTTCACACTCTGTCGGTGAAGGTATGTTAACACACGCTTGTTGCTGTACATAGTGGTACCAAACGTCTGAAAAGCAATTCAGCAGTTCTGTCAACTTACATAAAGTGTCTGTACCCTTTGACCCACTGTTTCTACTCCTGGGAATAGATTATAAGGAAACAAATGACTTGTAGTTCCAGGTTCCCCTTTCACAGGAAAACCTTACACACCCTGGTAATACCATGTGACCTGTAACCCACTGGCTTTGGGCTGCTTACAGCGGTGTGAGCAACCTGCGCTCTCTCCGTGGATAATTTGTAATAAATAATAATCAAACCAACAAAAGCAGCGGCTTTGTCTTATCGCTATGCGCTGGAGTGTTAAATGATGTCAAGCATGAAATACTCCTCTCCGACACAGCCTTATGCTAGTCTAAGCTCTAAATAATTGCTTAGGTTCCTACTGAGTTTTAATAATATATGTAAACTTCAAATTAGCATATTCTATTGCGCATTCTTTCATAACATTGTATTCCATGAGAACGTCGATTCTGAGAACTCACAGCCACATGCAGACACGTTAACACACAGCCCTCCCGTTTCAATAGTAGGTTCGTCAAGGCTCCCTCCCTTCTGGGGGTGACACACCCCTGCTTTTAAGCAGCAGACTCAGAGTAAACACAGTAACAGTGATTATAAACACAAAAATAACATAGAACTTGAGACCACGAGACGACTCACTCAGAATCTTTGTGTTTAAAATTTTAAATGGTGAAAAAAATAATGATGGAACAATGTGAACTTTGAGGCATAAAGTTTTGGTTTGGGAATTTTAGTCATGCAATAAAACCCTTAATGAATTTGAACAGTATCGTCAAAATTGACTTTTATCCTTTTTCAAGCAGTAGTTGCTGCTTTAAGATAAAAGAACAATTCAAGAAGTAACTATTTTCAGTGATTTTTGCCTGATTATTCGCAGCATAGAGGAGGGGGGTGCAGCCAGCTGGCCCCAGTGGAGCGAAACACACGAAGACCAGCCCCGGGGGCGGCCTCACAGTGCAGCCCACTGGCCACGGGGCCTGGGTGGGGTCGGAGCAGCAGTGCTCGGTCCTGAGGAACGCTGGGGAAGGAGAGGATGTAGAGGAGGATGGAAATGGGAGGACAAGCCTCTGTTACTGAGAAGGAGAAATGAAGATGCAATTCAAGGGATCGAGTGTGTGGTGTGGAGACACACGCACGTACACACATGCACACGTGCAAGTGTACACACACACACACACACACACACACACACACACCATGGATGGCTCTGGGTGTGCGTGTTACCTTAAAGCTAAAGTAAATTTTAGGCATCTCATTAAGAGAAAACAAGGATGGACGGTTTTGTAACCTATGATGCAAAATACAGAAGCAATAGGGGAGATGTGGCGGGTTTAATGGTATCGAAGTTATTTGCACAGTCAGCATTGATGTGTAGACAGAGCAGGTCTGCTCCGGGGGGGCTTTGTAGTAGCCAAGCAAGTCAACAAACAGACAGACAGACACACTGGAAAAACAGCCCAGACGTCCATCAAGAGGGGTCTGGTTGAAGAAAAAGGTATGGTCTTTTTATACAATGAAATAATGTGCAGTGAAAACAATGAATGAGAAATATCTCTAGTACATATTAAGGGGAAAAGCAAGAAGAAGAAAAGTTCTTATTTGCTTGTATTGAAAAAGTGATATAGATTGCATTCCCTAGAACCTATCACCCAGTTATTAATTCATAACTCATCTTGTCCCATCTATAACACCCTCCTTCCCGATATTTTTGAAGAAAAATGTCAGACTTCTTTTAGTTTCCTAGGGCTGCCATAAGAAGTCACCACACCTGGACGGCTTCAAAAGCAGAAGTCTATTCTCCCCAGTTCTGGAGGCCACAAGTCAGAAATCTTATATCCGGCTCCTTCCATTACTCCACTTTTATTCTTTATTTTTGGCTATGATTATTTCTTGAAGATAAATTCCCTAAAAGTGTAATTGCTGAGTTAAATGGCGTAAAATTTTCAAGAGTTTTGGAAGTTGTTTCCAAATGGTTTTTCAGCGAGTTCACATCAGTTTTGTTTTTACCACCAATGTACAAAACGATCCATACATTTACAAAATAATAAAAACCAGACGATGGAGTTAATTGATTTAAAGGATCCCCGGAAACCTACTTGTGTGTTTCTCTGACCATCAGTGTGCTGGTTTCCTGGACCCTGGAACACCCGCTGGGGGCTGAGGGCCCATCTGGTGAGCCTGTCTTCACCTTGATCACGTCCGCAAAGGCGCTATTTCCAAATAAGGCCACACTTACAGGTTCAGGGTTCCATTCTCTATTTTCCTCTTTCCTCTTGTGTTTTACTATGAACAGCAAGAGGAAACCAGACTGCAGCCTCCACCGCGTTTGGAAAAATCTCAGCTAAAGTCCAGGTTCATCACTTAGATGTTCTACTCTGGAACAGTGGACACAGTTCGGCTGGGGTCTCTGGCTCCTTGGAATGGGACCGCTCTCCCCCATGTCCAGACCCCCAGCAACACCTTCTGATTGTGGAGGCACACGAGGCTCTAAGACAGCACAAGCTTCCTCCTCTGTGCCGAGACCTCACCCGAAGACACCTGATGTCCATATTTCCATCAACAATCTCTTCAAGCTATTCTGGACTTATTAACCAAAATTCTTCCAGCCAGTACTGCTGCCTCACCCAAAGCCACATCCAAGTCTTCCAGTATTTGTTACAGCGGCAGCCGCGTCCCAATCCCAACAGGGCTGCCGTAACAGAGACCCACAAACTCGGTACCCTAAAACAGCAGAAACGTGTTCTCTCACGGTCCTGGAGGCTGGGAGGCTGGGATCATGGGTCCTTCTGCAGGTCTAGGGGAGGACGCTTTCTTGCCCCTTCCAGTTTCTGGTGGTTGCTGGCATCCTTGGCCAACAGCTGCTCCATCCCGTCTGCCTCCACTGTCAAATGGCCTCCACCCCGTGTCTCTTCTTCCTATAAGGACACCAGTCACACTGGATCAGGACCCACCCTAATGGCCTTGTCTTAACTCATCACATCTGCCAAGACCCTATTTCCTAATTAGGTCAATTCCCAGGTACCTGGGGTCAGGACTTCAGCTAATCTCCTTGGGCGACACAATTCATCTCAACAATTAGGAAGAAGACTTGTTGTCATTAGTTGTTGCTTCCAGAAATTATCATTATCTGGAATGACCTGGAATTATCTAGTTCCTCTTCTTTACTAACTGTCCTTTGATGATTTAAGATTGGACGTGTGGACACGGGTTGGTGGGGAGGAAAGGGCGGGTGGGATGAGTTGGGAGATTAGGTTTGACATAAATACACTGCCGTGTGTAAAATAGACAGCTAGTGGGAACCTGCTGCATAACACAGGGAGCTCAGCTCGGTGCTCTGTGGTGACCTAGATGGATGGGATGGGGGTGGGTGGGAGGGAGGTCCAAGAGGGAGGGGATAGATGTATACATAGAGCTGCTTCACTTAACTGTGCAGCAGAAACTAACACAACATTGTAAAGCAATTATACTCCAATAAAGAATAAAATAAATTAAAAAGTCTTCAGCAGTTTGTACAAGAAAAGTCTACTGAAAGTGGAATCAGTTTGTTATTTGGCATTCAAACCCCACGAGTAATGTAGCTGCTGTTGGTGCCTACACCACCCGGCAGCTCAAGCACGCCAGCAAGGTTTCGGGATCTCCTCGTGTCTCTGCCCTCCCATCACGTCCAGGCCACGCGCTCAGATGTAGGTATATCCAGAGGCAGAAAAGTGCCACCTCTGTGTCAGGAAGACAAAGGTGCAACCTCCCAGCGAACCCCTAACGTCAGGCAAGGGCTGAGCTGCCAGAAGCCGAGGTTCTCACTCAACTGAGGTAAGGGCCAGGCTTTGTCCCTTGCTGTGATGGGAGAGAGCAGGGCTCTTCCCACCCACCTCCCCGCTCAGAACGGGACCAGGTGAGTTTGGTGTCACAGCACAGGTGTGGGGATCGTCCCACTGCCGAAGGAAGGCGGAGGGGAGGCCAGGAATGGACCAGTACTGAAGGCTGAGTGAGGGTGGGGAGGGGTCTTCCAGCCCCAGCAAGGAGGTCTCTGCAGAGGTGACCAAGAAACGCCTGGACCAAGGACCCCCAGTAAAGAGACTTCGGATAGGAGGTGCCTGGGCAGGTGGCCCACCCTGAGAGCTGACCCCCCGGGGCTGTGACGGGTCAGGCCTGCGGCCGGGCTCTAGCTGTGACTGTGCACAAACGGCCACAGGCCACACGTGGCTGCTCGGACTGCACGGGCTGGTCTGACCACGGTGTGGCCGGGCAGCGGAACGGTGGTGTGCAGAGGTGGGCCGCACCAGGCTCTGAGCCGTGGGAGGGGCCTGTTTTTGGAGCCGTCGGGAGTGTCTGCTGCCGTAAACCGGCTTTATTTTGAAAAAATGCATATGCTATAAAATGTTCAGTTAGTCAAATTTATTGACTTTTCTTATTAGATTATTTGCAGGTGTTACCATGTTTATAAAAATTATTACATATTTTTAGATTTACAGATGGTTTTATACTTTTTATTTAATACTTCCATCCTCTTGTATTACTTAGGAATAATTTCAGCTTCCAGGAATGGAAACCCAACTTAAATATAAATATCTTTAATAGAGAGGGACTTTTCCCCAAATAACAATCAGAGCATTATTTCGGCTCTGTGAGTGTGAGGCACGCGGTCTGTCCCCTTCCCTAGTATCTGTCGCTGCTGTCCCGGGCCCCTCCTCCCTCCCCCAGGTAAGAGCTGCGCAGCGGGACACGCACCCTGAGGATATCGCCACCCACCCTGCAGCCCCGGCCCCAGGTCTGGAGACTCAGAGGGAAAGAGAGGCTGCTGTTTTCATGAGTCCAAGCCTGTGTAATCCACTGGCGACCCCATGCAATATGCTTTCTCACTTAATGAGGAATCCTGTTCAACACCGACACAGCCCACCTGCCATGCTTTTTCCCACATAGCGAGCATCGTTTCTCCTTCCGTTTCCTCAGGGGTTAGTAATGCGTTGGGAGGGGTCAGCCCTCGGCGGCAGGGGCCCCAGGAAGCCCCCCTTGTGTCTGCCTGTCACTTTGTGCTGAGCCCCGTCACCTGCACATCCATCGCCCTGATGGGGGAGCCTCAAGGTAATGTTTTTAGAAAGAATAATAAATGGAGGGAGTCGTCTGCATTTAGAGCGAGTGGACGAAGAAAGGACACCAAACAGCTGAGACGTGTCCTGCTCTCCACCGAGGAAAAGAGGCAGAAAGGGCACCAATCCAAACATAAGTGCCTGGCCTGAATACTAAGAGTTTTGCTTTTTCCTGGAACTTATTACTCCTATAGGTCATCAGTATATTATAAGGTAAACCATGGAACAGGCTACACAAAAGTGGAATCAGCTATGAAACAAAATGTTCCCTTTTCCACAAGCACGATTTGGTTGTTAGAATGACTGCACCTCAAATGTTAAAAATAAAAACTGGGGGAAGCGATGCCTCTCTGGTGACTGTAGCCTGTGGACCACAGTCTGTCCTATGTCCAGTTTCCTGTTTACCCCGTACCTTCATCTGACGCTGTTTTGTCTTGGGCTGACGCCACGGCCGCTCACAGCACAGACCTGTTTACCGTCTGCTATTTAGGGCCCTTCCATCAGAATCTGATTTGAAATATTTTTCTATTGTGATGTCCTGTTCCTTTACTTCCAAGTTATTTTCTTTTTTTTTATATTGGAGTATATTTGATTTACAATATTATGTTAGTTTCAGGTGTACAGCAAAGTGAATCAGTTACACATATACATGTATCCACTCTTTTTTAGATTCTCTCCCCATATAGGTCATTACAGAGTATTGAGTAGAGTTCCCTGTGCCCTACTGTAGGTCCTTGTTAGTTATCTATTTGATATATAGTGGTGTGTATTTGTCAGTCCCAATCTCCCAATTTATCCCTCCCCCCCTTTCCTCCCTGGTAGCCATAAGTTTGTTTTCTACCTCTGTGACTCTATTTCTGTTTTGTAAGTAAATTCATTTGTACCCTTTTTAGATTCCACATATAAGTGATACCATACGATATTTGTCCTTCTCTGTCTGACTCACTTCACTCAGTATGACAGTCTCCAGGTCCATCCATGTGCCGCAGAATGGATGGATTCTGATGGATTGCTTTCCCCGACTCGATGGTGCTCACTGGAACCTGGCTCACGCAGACCCACGCTTCCTTCCACCCCACTGGGTATGCCGTCCCTGCTGGGCTGTTCACCTGGCCACCGGCCCACGCGCCTGGGCTCCTGCCCACGAGCACCTTTGTGGCTTCATTCCTTCCATCCTCAGCAGCAGCGGGCACGTTGCTTTCCATAGTCTTTACTGAACAGAGTTAAAAATCACGTGAAGGGGCTTCCCTGGTGGCGCAGTGGTTGAGAGTCCGCCTGCCGATGCAGGGGACGCGGGTTCGTGCCCTGGTCCAGGAAGATCCCACATGCCGCAGGGTGGCTGGGCCCGTGAGCCATGGCCGCTGGGACTGCGCGTCTGGAGCCTGTGCTCTGCAATGGGAGAGGCCACAACAGTGAGAGGCCCG
>NW_020837956.1:43095826-43096924 GCF_003676395.1 Aethalodelphis obliquidens
AGAGGCCCGCGCACCAAAAAAAAAAAAAAAAAAAAAAAAAAAAAAAATCACGTGAAAATTTACACATCAGTTAGGAGAACTTTATTGCCAAGAGGACGATGTGACACAGCCTGGCTCTCTCTCCACCCACTAGGACGCTTCACTGACAGGGTTAGCGTCAGTCACAGGAGAAGCCCCGGAAGTAGAGGTGGATAAGAGCACATGGAAGTCTCCAGGGATTCTGCTGGACGCTGCAGAGTGTGCCCTGTAGCCTGGGGGCACAGCCCGGGGGGGGCGGGGCACCGTGGAAGCCACGGTGAGAGGAGGTGACAAAACATGGAACTAGAGAGGAGGCTGCAGGGCAGGGGGCATCCCCAGACTGACTGGCACAGGACGGAGGCGGCTGGCCGTCAGCGGTGGCCGACCCTCAGGGAGGTCTGCCCTGACGTGGCCTGTTCTTCTACATATTCCGGAAAACATCCCTTTCGCATCGTCTTTCTGGCCTCAGGCTTGATGGTTTAGCTCAAAAAATACCTGCTACTTTCCATCGCTGAGCCCCCTCACTAAGCGCGTGTGATGGTGAATCCACGCGGACGAGGCCGCCGTCGGGGGCCCCGAAGGCCCCCGCCACCCTCCCTCCACCTGCCGCGTGTGTCCTAAGCCTCTTCCTTGGGAAACAGTTCTCCTCTCAGAGTTTTTAAGCATCATCGAAGGCAGGCAGCCAGGACTAGGGTCGGGGTTGCCGTCATCTTTCCCCAAACTTCCTAGCAAGCCCCCCAGAAATTGCAGACTAAAACTGTCGCGCTGACAGTTTCTTTAGCACTCACGTGGCACAACACTTCAGTTTACACGTGAAGGTACCAGTCCAGAAAGTGTAGGCACCGGTTCAAGAGGTAAAGTGTCTCACGTGTGGTAGATCCTCTTCAGGTAAAACCCAGAGGCAGAAATGGTAGACGCGGTCACAGCTGAGACAGATGTGGGTGCAGGTGCAGACGCAGTCACAGCTGAGATAGATGTGGGTGCAGGTGCAGACACAGAACAGGTCTAGATGCACAGACGCAGGGGTAGGTGCAGACGCAGAACAGGTCTAGATACACAGACGCAAAGGCAGGTGTAGAC
>NW_020837956.1:43096934-43170156 GCF_003676395.1 Aethalodelphis obliquidens
ATACACAGACGCAGGGGTAGGTGTAGACGCAGAACAGGTCTAGATACGCAGACGCAGGGGTAGGCACAGGCGTAGGTGTAGATGCGGATATAGGTACAAATAGATGCAGGTTAGATATGGATATACGGATAAAATTTCCCTGCGTTCCCTCACTAACCGTACAAGGTTTTGTTACCAGATAAGATGTCTCACTGCGGTGAGTGGCGTCTGGAACATGGGCCCATCTGTGTGACTGATCTCTCATCTCAAGTGTCCACTTTATGCACTGCAGTGTGGTCCCTTCAGACGCAGGTACCATCAGGGAATCAGCTGGACCGCACTCTCAGGTCGGTGTCACCCCCTGTGCCTTTCACGTTCATCCAGGATCCTGCTGCCATGGAGACACGTGACTGGAAGTGTGTCCTGCTGCCATGGAAACACGTGACTGGAAGTGTGTCCTGCTGCCATGGAGACACGTGACTGGAAGTGTGTCCTGCTCAACGTCCCATCAACAGGCAGGACGAAGATGCGGCCCCTGAGGCCTGTGAAAGCCTTCCTCGTGCAACAGGAGGTTGTACTTGCTCTCTTTGAAGTTGAGTGTTTAAATGGAGTGGAGGGATGGAAATGCCAGGACCATGTGCCACGTGGCAATCTGAGCTGTTTCTAACAGAACTATCACACCTGCAACGTGATGTCCTTGGCGTGTTCAAACAGAAGGCAGACGACTGCTGTCAGGATGCCTCGAAGGAGAGCTTCAAACGTCACCAGGGGGCTTGGTCACTCTAACCTGCTCAACCTGTCCAGTGATTTGAATTATCCTTCCTTACCTGCTAAGAGCTGCTTCTGAGAGACTTTCTGAGGAACTCTTAATGCCATATATTAAGGTTTAGTTTGCAAACGACAGTGCCTACTCCAAACCTAAGTTCAGTTTCTTAGCAACAAGCTGTCACTGAGGGGCAAGGGGTAGAAACGGAAACACAGCAAAGGGCTTGGTGAGATCCGAGTCCTGACTTGATAAGAGAACACTGTTACGGACGTCAGAAGCCAGGGGAGGAAAGCAACACTTCTTCACGGAAAGGAAACAGGCTGGAAGCATGACACTTTTCTCCTTGAGGGGCATTACAAGGTGGCGGACGGCAAATGAACTCGCTTGCTAGACAGACTTCAGTCCGCACCACTTTCATGCCACCCCCCATCGCGGGGGATGCAGGCCCGGGCTTTGTCCCTGTGGAGATGGGCTGCACAGCCACAGGCGGTGTGCACTGTCCCCTGCTTTGTCTCTCCTGGATGGTGGGATCTGTGGACAAATCACTGCCCTCTGCTGAGGGCAGCACCCGCGGGAGAGCCGAGCCATGTACACGGCCCTCCTCCGGGGCACCCAGGGGACCCCGACTCCCCGCTCGCAGCACTCTGGCTGGCGGATGGAGGGGAAGGGACGTGCACACCTCCAGGCCGGACCCCTGTCCCTGCCCCTGGTTCCTGCACTGCCCTCAGAGGCCCCAGGGGGACCTGAGCCCCGGGGGGTGGCGGGGAGGGACCCAGGTGCCTGAATGGCTGCAGGCACAGTTGTGCAAACGAAGAATTCATCCTCAGTTGTTAGGCCACTGAAATATGGGGGCGTCCCAGTGATTGGCCTACTCTGACTAGTATGTCATGCCCTTTATTTCCTAGAATTTGACACTCCTAGAGTCAGAAAGGTGGAAGTGATTCACTCCCCTCCTTTGTGAAGAGCAGCTCAGGTCAGCGGAAGAGATGTAAACACACCTGACCCTGCAGAGCCGTCCGAGGTCCTTGGACTAGAGAAGGGGGAGGGTGTGCACGTCTTCCTTGGTCTTAGTGATGATGAGATGTATGTTTTGTAGTTCCAGGGATGGCATTAAGACCAATATATAAATATTGCAAGAAAGTAGACACTTAACTCCCACTGAGGTCAGCATAGAACTTGGTCAAGAGCAGGAAAGATTAGAGCAAGTTAAGCTCCTGGCATGAAAAGTGCTCAAGGAAACCTGAGTCCCAGCCAGGTCGGGGCTGTTGAGGGGTAAACTCCACACGCCCACGGACCCTTAGCACAGGGGACCAGTGGGAATTGCTCTTCAAAAGGAGGCCTGCTTTTAGTTGGGACTATGCTAATAGTTGTAGATAAGCCAGGGAACAGTTTGCGTTGGGCATCGGCTGAATCCACATAGCATTCAAGGTGTCAGTTCACCCTCAGGCGGTGAGGCTGAGGTGGGGACACACACTGACAGAATTTAAATAACACTCAGCACTTTGAGAGAGAAGAGAGGCAGTTCTAGCCCGCTGCCCGGCGTCAGGAAGTAAACAAATGAGGTCCTCCCCGTTCCTAAAGTAAGCTGACACCACACACGTGAACGTGTGAGGTCGGGTAATTATTCCCCTTGTGACACTGAATTCCTGACGTGAAAGGTCCGGATCCTTCACCTCTGACCTCACAGAGACTGGGGGAATTATGGCCCAAAGCAATCACTCACTATTAAGTATTTTCCAGTTTATTAAATATACTACGAACAAACAAACCGTTCCAATTTCTAATTAGATGAAACTTTGGTGAGATTAAAGCAGCACATGCCTTGTTCGGTGACAAGAATCAGTCCTTCCTGATCCTCCTGCTTCTGGACAGACCCCAGGCCACTCACAGTCACCTGAACCACACCCGACTTCATGCGATGTGTAAGGACGCTGCCAGGCAAAAGTTTTTAATTTTCTTTGGTTTCATGAATTTTGTTTCACATCAAACTGACTACTTCTGTTTCAAGAGGCGAATTCCCCAACATGTTACAGTTCATGGAAGGGACACAACTGGAGTATAATTTTACCGTGTATCTGGGTACTTCTGGCCTGAAAGTTGTGTGTGAAGCTACACTTTGGGTCTTTTACCTTTAAGTTATGCAGCATTTCCAGATTCAAAAGCAAGGGCTCAACCTCCAAAGGAGATGCTCAAGATTCCCAGGAACCCTGGGAGATTATGGTAACAGTTATCTGTTTGAATACGAGCAGTTGTATTTCAACAGGAAATTAATGTGCGAATGGACACGTAAGGCTGGGAGTTACAGACGTATTCTGGTTCCCAAGCCCATGAGGAGTCACTGAAATTGTCCCAAACCCTTACATCTCACAGTGTGATTTTTACAAGGACTTAGCAATAGTCATAGGAACTGGGAGTCTAAAATTCAGAGCTTTAGTTAATTCTCTAGAGACCCGTCCTCGTTTCTGTGGATCAGCCCTGATTTCCCGGCACTGCCGTGTCCTCCCCAGGCCCCTGGACTGTCTGTGCAGACGGTCTCTTCCTCCTTAATCCAGTGCCCAAAGCCCTTGCTCCTCGAGTCTCCTTTTGCAAATATTCCAATAACTTGTTTTCCACTCTTCCCCCCACAAGCTGTGCAGTGTCCCAGGTTCTCGTACAAATCAGTCTCACAGATACAATTTCTGTGGGATCTGACATCTCCTGTGTCAGGATTCTCAAGGTCCCCAAAATGTGTGTATCTTCATTTCTTTCTTTCTTTCTTTCTTTCTTCCTTTTTAAATTTTTTTAAAATTTACTTTCGTTGCGCTGGGCCTTAGTTGCAGCAGGTGGGCTCCTAAATTGTGGCTCACTGGCTCCTTAGTTGTGGCACATATGCTCCTTAGTTGCAGCATGATCTATTTCTGACTAAATATGCTGTTTGTTACAGGCACCTAGAAGAGCAACGTGTTGAGATGTGCATCTGTTTCGCCCTCATTTCCCTTCCTTGTAAGAACTCAGGCAGAAGAAAGCATCCAGAGGAAAGGGCTCCCAGGAGGGATGGGCGAGGGGCCTCAGCAGCCGCAGGACCTGGAAGACGAGCTGCCCGGAGGCTCCGGCCAATTCCTGAAGCCTCCCGAGGGTCTCGGCAGCGACCGGTGCACTGAGGCCATGCTGCCCTTCCCCCCAAGTCTGGAAGCGTCAGATCTCTGCGTCCCTCGGTGACTGAGCCCCGGGACGCAGTTTGCAATCCTGAGATCCTCCGTGGTGGAATCTCCCTACAGTACAGGAACTATTTTGATTTGAAAACATACATTATGTGCATTTCTGGCCCTGCGAGTTCATGGTATAAAATTCTAAAAACAGCTAAGACTCTTGGTGGTGAGGCTGAAGATGTGGGTGTGATCAAAGGCCTGTTCTGCCCGAATTGTTCAGCGTCTCTGTTCTTTTCCTGTAAGATTTGCTAAGGGACTTGTGTTAGTTCCCTGCCTCTTGGACGTGCCCCGAATCTGTCTGCTTCTGCCCCACTTGCTGACCAGGCCCTGCTGCCCCAGGCTCCCCCATCTCTCTACTGGCCTCCCCCATCCCCCCATGTGTGTTACCTTCGGGCGTGTTCCCTCCCTCCCCTTGGACACACTTGTCTTATTACCAGAAGCACCGTTCATTCATTTAACGACACAAACTCTATAAAGAAGAGAGGAAAAGTATGTGAAACTTTGTCTCGGCTGCCTCCTAAGAATCTCATGGCTGAGGACAGAGAACGAAGTGATGACAATCATGCCAACGGCAAAAATGAACATCTGGGCTGCCCTACGTGGGAAGGGACATGGCCAGGCCCCAACCAAGACTCTGGCCGAGGAACAGTTGGCAAAGAGTGAAGCCCGAGCCCCACCGTAAAGGAAGGAGAGAACGCGGCCTGTCACAGGTGACTGACGGCATCCTCGGCGAATGGATAGCGTTTCTGAAGACAGATTTATATGAAAATGCATGCCACGTTTGGAGAATATAAAGAAGTTGTGTGAAGAGAGCATATGGAACAAGAGAAGTACAAGCCAGATAGTGTAACTTTACCCTGTAGACCGTGGGGAGCTGTGAGGACACTCAGGGTCCAGTTTACCACTTAGGAAAGTCACTTAAGTGGCAGGTGCTAAGAAGGGGAGGCCCTGGGTGGAGAGCGACATAGAACACGATTGCTTTTGTGGAGACAGAACACCCAGGAAGCCTGTTAACCCACCACAGCGGGGCTGGGGAGGCACGGAGGGAGGAGGGGGCACGTCAGGAGGAGCCCAGGAAGCGTACCTGCAGGTCAGGGAAGTGACACACCTGAGGGACACACTCAGGACTGGCCCCACTGATCCCAAGCGTGCCTGCCGGCTGCGTGGGCTTCTAAAGGTGGGCACCTTATTACTGTGGTCCCCAACCTTTTTGGCACCAGGAACCAGTTTCATGGAAGACAATTCTTCCATGGACCAGGGGTGGAGGGGGAATGGTTTCGGGACGATTCAAGCACATTACATTTTTGCGCACTTGATTTCTATTATTATTACATGGTAATATATAATGAAATCATTATACAACTCTCCATAATGCAGAATCAGTGGGAGCCCTGAGCTTGTCTTCCTGCAACTAGATGGTCCCATCGGGGGTGATGGGAGATGGTGGCCCCCGACGTGTGCTGCTATGTCCACTCTACTCCGTGATCTCACTTTGGACGCTGTCACTGCAGAAAACCCTGCCTCACAAAGATAGGCTGTTGGAAATGGAAGCAGGCTTTTCAGTGCTTTTGCAGCAATCTCGGGGTATTCTTCCTTGACTGTAATCCAGGAAGTATGGAGACTTGAAGTTGCCTCAAACATACTTTTAAGGCCACCGTCTTTTGCGATCTCAAGCAGTTGATTCCCTTCTAGCACGAACAAAGCCGATTCACCTGCTTATTCACAAATGTGTCATGGATCCATTCCTTCCCAGTTCGGGGGTCTTTTGTGGTTGGGAAGTGATGCTCAAACTCTTCTGAAAGCTGAGATAGGTGATCGTGCACCAGCTGGGAGACAGAAGGCCCTGGCTCAGTCTCTTTCAAAATCTCTGCTAATGTTTGAAACATGTCAAAAATCCCAGTGTTCACTCGCCGCCCCCATAATTCCAGCTGGGCTTTGAATGCAGCCACTTTATCTGCCGACTTGAACACAGTTGTCGTTCTCCCCTGAAGTGACAGACTGAGTTCATTGAGCAGGTTGAATATGTCACACAAGTAAGCAAGTTTTTTTGTGACCCATTCTGTGTCACTGACATGTGCTGCCAGTGGTAACTGTTCTTCTAAAAGAAATCTCCGGAGCAGCTCTTGTAACTCAAAAGCTCTGTTCAGTGACCTACCTTTAGGAGCCATCCCACTTCTGTGTATAAGAGAAAGACGTGTGTGCTCTGCGTCCGTCTCCTCACAGAGCTGCATGAACAGACGTGAGTTAAGGGCATGGACTTTAACGTGGTTGATAATTTTAATCACATCCTGCAAAACGTTGTTAAGTTCAGGTGACATGTTTCGGCTAGCCAGCATTCTCTATGGATGACACAGTGCATAGACTCACATTCAGAAGCGACCCCTTTGACCTGAGTAGTGAAACCAGAAAGCCGTCCAGTCATGGCCGTGGCTCTGTCCATGCATATACCGACACAAAATGACCAATTCGGTTTTCCTGATATGTAATCATTCAAAAACTTGAATAGTTCTGAGCTGTGGTGTTGGTTGGCAACAAAAGTGCACATAACATATCCTCATGCACATCCTCCTGAAAAATATGTCATACAGGAAGAAGCATCGTTGCCTTGTTGTCAACATCGGTACAGTCATCAACCTGGATTGCGCAGCATGGTGACTCATTAATCCTCTCTAGCAATTGTTCCTCAACATCCTCTGCTATTTCATCAGTTCGTCTAGTTGCGGCACAGCCGAAAGAGGAACACGTGCCGCCTTTTGAACTGCAGCCTCTCCTAAAAGTTCACGACAAACGTCCTTAGCAGCGGGCAGCATCAACTCTTCACCAACAGTAAAGGGCTTCTTAGCTTCAGCAATGCGGTTAGTGGGAAAGAGGCATGGACGGCAGTGGCAAATAAAATAATGGCTGGGCCACGCACGGACTAAAATAAGTGTCGGATTCTGACTTAAAGCCTGCCACCAGATGCAGTTTAACTGTCACTTGCCACTCACTGATAGGGTTTTGATATGAGTCTGCAAGCAATTGACTTATGATGGTCTCTCTGCTGATGCTAATCTGTATCTGCAGCTGCTCCCCAGCGCCAGCATCACCTCCTCAGCTCCCCCTCAGATCATCAGGCATTAGATTCTCGCAAGGAGCGTGCAGCCTAGATCCCTCGCATGTGCAGTTCACAGTAGGGGTCGTGCTCCTGTGAGAATCTAATGCCGCTGCTGATCTGACAGGAGGCGGAGCTCAGGCGGTAACGAGAGCGATGGGGAGCTTCGCTCACTCGCCCGCCGCTCACCTCCTGCTGTGCGGCCCGGTTCCTAACAGGACACAGACCGGTACCAGTCTGTGGCCCAGGGGCTGGGGACCCTGCCTTATTAGATGTGGAGTAGGAGTTCGTTAAGAAAATGAACAAATACATGTGCCTTGTCCCTGTTCACAGACTCCAGTCCCCCAGGTGACTGACGTGAGCCTGCCCAGAGCAGCAGCCCATTTCGGGAAGATGGCTGGACGGATGCTACCTGGAGCTAAATCTCTGATGCTGAGAAATCGCTTCATCTCAGACTGAGACACACCCCCTCCCCGTGCACATCTGCGTCCATCTTCTCCTCCTTCAGAGCAGCCTCTTCTGCTCTCATTTCTCCCGTGAGATGCCAGACACATCAGCTCCAGGGTCACGCAGGGACCAGACGGCCCCTCAGCCCCACAGGGGTGAGCGCTTGGCCTGCAGCCCTGGGGGGACGCCCGGGGGCAGTGCGGGTCCCGGAGGCAGTTCTCCGAGGATCAAGGTTGTTCTGAGCGGCAGAGCTGCCCAGCCCTGGGAGCACACCCCAGACCTGCCTCTTTTCTGTTATAGCCTTAACGTTTTCAAAATAGGAAGAGTTTCATTAAGCAAGCAATCTCTTTTCGTCTGAATTTCTCAGTTAAGAAATTCCATTTACAAAGGAAAGCAGAGGGAAGGAACTGTCCAGTGAGCATCGTACTTCATTTTAGACGGTCGTTTCTTTTTATTAACATGCATTCTTTTTCCTCACTGGATAAACTCTGAGAGGTACACATTTTAATCCTATTTTACAAATGTAGGTCCTGAAATCGGCGAGGTAAGCAACTCGCTCAAAATCAAAGAGGCAGAAAACAATTGGGAGGGATTCGTACTGGAGCCGCGCATTCACAAATGAGGCCTCGCCACTGGGCAGCGCGCGAGGCGGGCGGTCTTTTCGCAGCCCCTCTGCAGATGCCGATGTTTATCAGGGGATGGAACAGTTTTGTGCGACGCTCGAGTGTGGGCATCGTGTAAAGCCACGCCCTCGGAGCCCGCGGCTTCACCTTTTAACGCGAGATGCTCCACAGCGTTTGCAGCTGGTCACGAATCACACCATCATCTGCTTCCCCCTCTCCAAAAAGAAAAAACATGAAATACTTACACAGCTGAGGTGTGGTTAAAACAGACACTCTTCTTCCTGTGTGTATAAAACACTTCAGGTGACAGGGAGCCCCTTTACAGTCAGCACCTCTGAGGAAAGGTCCACGGAGGAGCTCATTCGGGTGTCAGGCAGCTGAGAAAGATTGCTTCTTTTCAGAAAAATTGCTATTTAGGATATATAAATATTAGCATTCCATTAACATCTCCAGGGTCCCCAGGGAGAGGGGAGAAGCGTGTGAAGCCTGGGGCTGACCCCAGGTGTTCTGGCGGCCTCTAGGGCTAGAGCCAGTCACAGCCCAGAGGCCATGGGGTTTGGGAAATGGGGTGGGTCTCCATGAGGTGGGCTGCAAAGTCATTGCAGAGGAAAAGGCTTGGCAACATTGCAGACTGCTCACCACAGACATCGTGAGTTCACTAAAAATCACAGCAGTAGCCACCAGCACTGCGAGAGCTCCACAATCGGAGTGGACCCAGCAGCTTCAGAGCGGCGTGGACCTGCGTGGACCTGCACGCGGGCCCCAGGTGAACACTGCTGGGCACTCATCACCTGCCCAGGCCCCCTCTTACAAGCAGGAAATCTGGGGACCGGAAGTTAAGCCCCTTGTCTGTTATCACTGTCTTGGTGCAAATAATTGTGTTCTTTTTAAAATACCACCACAAACAAGAAAAAAAGTAATAAAGCATTCCACGTGCGACTTTGACTTGGTTTTAAAATGCTCAAGGGTGCTCATCTATCCCATAAATTGTGCATAATGAGTTCAAATATATGTCAGATAAACTAAAAATGATAAATGAAGGAAACATGAAAAAATTGTTGTCCCAAGGCCTGTCGCACAGTGAGCTTATTATTGCGGTGCGCGGGCCTCTCACTGCTGTGGCCCCTCCCGTTGCGGAGCACAGGCTCCGGACGCGCAGGCTCAGCGGCCATGGCTCACGGGCCCAGCCGCTCCGCGGCATGTGGGATCCTCCTGGACCGGGGCACGAACCCGCGTCCCCTGCATCGGCAGGCGGACTCTCAACCACTGCGCCACCAGGGAAGCCCCATGAGCTTAATTTTTATTCCCACAAAATTTCATCTGTAATGGAGGGGCCTCACACCTGAAGGGATGGGTGACACTGTGAAAAGACTGAGGGCTTGAAGCCAGGCGTGAGCTCTGGGCTGATGTTTCCATTTAGAAAGGGGGGGTGACATGTACATGCCAGAGCTCAGAGAAAGAAGGTGTGTAAACACAAATACTTCTATCCTAACTTTACCCCTAAAAACAGAGTGTAGACGTCCTTGTTGGTTTGAAACTAGCCTGTCCCTGAGTGGCCTCCGCACCCCCTCGAAGAGGGTGTTTTGTAAATAAATGACCAGCCTAAGAGTGCACGTGGCTTCGTGGCTTCACGGACCAGGGAGCTGGAGATGTGCCTCTTAGAACTTGCCTGTCCTTGAGACTGAAGTGAATTTGCTGCTCACCCTTGATCCCAAACAGATTACATGACATGCTTTTCCTCTCTCAAACCAGCTGCACAATTAAGTAGAGGCAAGACCCCAATAAAGAACAGATGCTGCCTGCTGCAGAAACAACTTTCCCGGGAACATAATTTCAAGGTCTGAGCGCGGATTACTTCCCCAAAGCAGCACCACTGTCGATCAAGCTTAGAGTCCCAAGAACAGGGTTTGAAAATTCTGCTGACAACGTTGATTAGCGTTTTCAGCCCTGGTAGGTGCCGGTCACACCTCCTCGGGGAACTTGGGGTCTGAAACACACACATCGCTCAGACCCTGAGCTTGCCTCCAGGGCCCCTCAGTCAAGTCCGTTTCTGTTAAACTTCTATGTATTGGTCTGTTAATTAAGGCCAACATGTATATACATACGAAGCCCACTGACTTTTGTTTTCAGTTTCAAGCCAAGATGCGTACTGGTTTTATTGACAACCTAGTCTTAGAGCAACCCGGCCTTGTTACAATACAGCAGCTTTACCATACTCTAATAGATGGTAAGCACTGTATGGATTTTCCATAAGATTTTTACCTATTTTGTACACTCTTGGCCCCAAGATAGTAACTTTAACCATAAGTTCAGAAATCTACATTTAACCGAGATGCGAAATGATTACTTGGTTGGAACCTTGCTCAGACCGTACAAGTGTTTGACGCTAAATGTGGAAGCCGTGTTCCATTTACTCTCAACTGTTTGTTCCCATAGACGGTGACCCAGGAGCCACAGGGAGTAGCTCCCGGGCCAGCCTACCGCTGCTGCTCACTACTACATCCGTGAAGACTTTCCAGATCGGCCATGAGGTGCTTTACAAACGGTGTGCTGGTAAAACCCATGTAGATCACCATCTCATACCACATAGAGGAATAAAAGCCAGATTATCAAAGAGCAAGGATTTAAAAATGATGAAAATAAAACCTAGAAAAAATATAACCAACATATCTCTGAACTGGAAAAATCCTCTAAACATAAAAAAATGCAAAGAAAGCATACAATAAAACATCCAAAGATTTAAGTAATGGGGGAGCACTTAGACGTTGGTGTCACCAGGATGAAAGCGGAACCTCGCAGAGCAGGACCCGTGGGTGCAGACTCTCACGGGGCAGGGGGGCACCGGCCACCAGGTCAGGCTGGGCGGAGGGTCAGGGCACCACATGGCTCCTCCCAGGATCCCTGAAGTGGGAAACGACAGCATCTGTGTGGAGGAGCTGAGGCGGGTCCTTTAAAGTCAGCTGGACTCCTCTGTGGACACGGATGAAGAAACAGACAGTCAGGAGGTGTGTGGTTCACAGGCAGGGCCAGCAGGGCACGGCGACAGTGCAGAGTGGACGTAAGGACACTGTGCGGAAGTTACAGGTATTTGGGGGATGGATCTGCAGCTCTCGCTGACAGGTGGGTTATGAGTGCAGGAAGGGACAGGACAACGTGGCTTGCAGGGTCCTCCGCGGGCCCTGGCAGGCCACTCCCTCTGTGCCTTCAGAAGAGAGAGTCTCCCACACGTCTGCACAGGGAGGCGGTGCTCCTTCGTTCGAAGGTCTCCTGTCCTTTTCTGTGGAATCCCGGGTCTTTCTTCAATGCTGCTCAGAGCAGATCCCAGAGATGACTGCCGTGGGGACCGTCCAGAAGAGTAGACTCACTCTTCCTCTGGCTTGCTTGGGCTTTATCCGTAAGACCAGAGTTCCACCTCCTCACTGTGTGAAGTTTAGCTGTTAATTCTTCGGTCTGCCATAGACAGACGGGTCTCAGAAAAGGGGAATATGTCCTTTCATCTCTGTATCCAAGGATCTCAGTATAAAAATACTATACATTTAATAAATGCTGAATGAACATATGCTCGTATATGTCCAACTTCATCATGAATTTGCACACACAGATGTGCTGGGTCACCATCCCTTATATATTTGGCACATTATCTGTGTGACAACTTTCAGAAAATGTTCATTCTGGCCTCCGTTTGTGTTTAGTTTATCTGTGATTCTCCTAAGACGTCCATTTCTCCGATCATCTTTGATCTCCATCTTTGTTGCCTTCTCCCCAGGTATTTAGTTAAAAAAAAAATCTCATTTACTGTGTTATGGACTGAAAGTTTTGGGGTCTTTGGAAGGCGATGAGGTCATGAGGCTGGAGCCCTCAGGATGGGATTCCTGCCCTTGTATAAGACCCCACAGAGCTCCCCGCCCCTTCCTCCAGGCGAACACACAGTGAGAAGTCGCCTTCTGTGATCAAGGAAGCAGGTCCTCACCAGACACCAGATGTGCTGGTGCCTTGATCTTGAACGTCCAGCTTCCAGAATGTGAGAAGCCAGTGTCTGGCATGTCGGCCACCCCATCTCAGTCTGGCATGTCGGCCACCCTATCTCGGTCTGGCATGTCGGCCACCCTGTCTCGGTCTGTCACGTCGGCCACCCCGTCTCGGTCTGGCGTGTCGGCCACCCCGTCTCGGTCTGGCGTGTCGGCCACCCCGTCTCGGTCTGGCGTGTCGGCCACCCCGTCTCGGTCTGGCGTGTTGGCCACCCCGTCTCGGTCTGGCGTGTCGGCCACCCCGTCTCGGGGCATCTGTGCAGCAGCCTGGGCTGACTTGAACACCTGGCTCACCTGCACAAACGCCCTCACCTAGACCAGAAGCTTTTTCCACTCAACTAGGTGAGTGCTCCCCTCCACATTTCACATTGGAAACGGGAGATTTTAAAAGAAATGTAAAAAAAAAAGTCAGTGGAAAAGAGCGAGATTCCATCAACTCAGCAAGAATTCTATTCTTAAAAAAACTCTCATTTACAAGAAATTGAAAAGATTTAATTTCCAGTATCATCAAAAGATGGTTTCAATAATTAGAAAACTATTTCCTTTGGAAGCAATTGAGTTCAACATATAATTTAATTGCTGTCCATTACATGAGTGACAGTGTAGACAGCAAAAGTTTTCAAAATGCAGCTGCATTTCATCCAAAGCTTTATGATCATAAAAACATGCACTTCATAAGCTAGTGGATTTTGTTTTTTGCAAAATCTGCATTTACCATTTTCAAAGCTTAATTTTGTCCTTCAAATTCATCACTGACATAGTTTTTTTTCCCTCAGCCTCACAGTCTTACACTGAAGTTGGATAAAACTTGGGGGGAGCAGGTGACCATCCAGGAAATTTTATCTATGAGGAACCCTTCCGAACCCCAACGGCAACACTCCCTGTCGCGCTGCAGAACCTACAGAAGATCCATGATGGGGGGTCCAGTCTGATGACCCATTTTGGAGGAGTAGCCTGGCTTCTGAAAATCCAGCCCCAAGGCCAACATCGTCCTTGTGAGACGCTGGGAGGCCCTCGCATCTGTGGCCAGTGTGGCTGCGGAGGATGGACGTGGGTGCCCGATCACAAGGCTTGGCCCCTGGAGCTTCCAAGCACAGTGAGGGAGCAGAAGCCCGCGTGCTGGAGGTGCGCCACCTTGTCTCGCCATTCATAGCTGAAGCGAGTTGTGTTGTCGCCCACGACCGGCGCTCATACGACCGCCCAGAACCAGATGCAGCCCATGCCGGCTCAGCCTGGAGACACCAACTTACCCTCATTCCCAGGACGGCCCTGCCTGGTGGGGCCCAGAGGTGCGGGGCACCAGTGCTCCTGAGGTCTGAACAGAACAGCAACGTTGACGCGCTGCGTCCGTGATGTGTCCAAACGTGCGATCGGCCCTGTCAAGGACCAAAACGTGCATCTGGCAACATTTCTGAACAGTATTAATATTTAATGTTTTTGCTTTTCGTATCTTGCCAACTGGCACCATCACGACTTAGTCAAGCTTGACTATTCAGGTAGAAGCTTCTCTACCTGTGCTCAGTGGCAAAGCAAGAAAAATGTCAAAGCTTCTTGTTTGATCAATAACAAGCTTCCCCAAACTGTGGAATTTATTCTTTTAATTCAAAGTTTATCGATGAACAGCAACATAAACTCAGGTCCCGTTCTGCAGCATACCTGTCTAACTCGCAGAATCAAGGATAATTTCGGTGTTTTCACACTGTTGATGCCTTCCAGCCAAATGCCCCCAGGACCACCTGAGTGTGCACAGCCGGGTTTATGACAGCGGCATCGAGCAGGACACACACCGTGGGGGATAGAAGGGACCCTGTGGGATCTGGCTGGGGTTCGGTGATTTGGGGGAGAGTCTGAGGAAACAAGACTCTGCTCTGGGCTGGAGGCTCGGGGGAATCGGGCAGGTTTATGACTGGGGTCTCAACAAGTCTTACTAGGAGGGGGGAGGCTGGGCCGAGGTAGCCGTGCAGCCGCCACTCACATCAGCCGGGAGAGGGCATTTGGTGTTCTGTGCTTTGGACAAGGTTCACGTTCTGTCTGTTCAGAAGTGAGCACCGAGGGTTCTTGCTGCTACCTTGATTCTTCACTGGTGTTAACGGGAGGGCCCTTGACCACGCCAGGCCGGCTCCTGGACGTCAGGGGCTGCTTTTCCCTTTCTCCAAACTCGCAAGTATAAACTCCAACCCGCACGCTTTGCCTATCACAGAATCAAGGTGTCGAGTAAGATGACGTGACAAAGGAGGTGGGCCCTTCCTACGGAGCCTGGAATCGGGGTCCTGATGACAGTCCACGCCACCCTCCTAGGGACGCCCGCAGGAAACGTGAGCTCTCACCCCTGACACAGGACGTGAGGGTGAGGCCCCCGCGGCCTCCAGCTTCTCCAGGCTCATCACACGTTAATGTCTCTTGTTTCGAAATTACCTTCAGAGCCCAAGACCTCAAGCCTACAAATATTTTAAGTCCTTCATGGCTACATCCTCACAGTAACCGGCCCAGGGAGGATGCTGAACTGGGTTCTGTGGGTTAGGCCCCGGCACTGGCTCCTCTGACTCAAGCTCCTCTGACACCCTAGAGGCAGCCAAGGTTGAGAAGCAGTGGTTTAGGCTCTGACGTGGAAGAGCCCAGTCTGAGGAGTGGCTCTGTTACTAATCAGATCCTTCTCCAGTTATCAACACACTTGCAATGCCTTCTAGCCCTTCTGCCCCACGAGTGTGACCTTCGAACCCTTAGTGATGTCGGGAGGTGGGCTTGAGGGTAGGTGGGTGTGGCATCCCCCTGTCCCTGCTCGGCTGTGAACTCGGGCTCACATGTCACCCTCCGGGCTTCTTGCACCACCTGAAACCTCAGCCCTTGGCGGAAGAGCCGAAGGTGATGACGACGACGGCCTGCGTCCCAGGTCTCCCGGGGCTGCTTGGAGAGGCCGACAGCCTACCGTCCAGCCTCTCCCGACTCCTGTGCCGGGTGTGGGGCTGGGGGAGATCTCACCCCAGGGCTCCTCCCTCAGTCGTGCTCCCCTGGGCGTGTGAGGAACCTCGGGAGCCTCACCCCGGCCGTACAGAGCAAGGCCAGCCTGGCTGCTGCCCCCAGATCCTGGCAGGAGGCTGAGAAGCTGTGGCCGCCCGGCCCCAGCCTGGGCGACATGCTTGGGCAGCCCTGGGTGGTGTGGGCCGGCCAACTGCATCTGTTCAAGGCCCTGAGCACAGACCTGGCCGGTTCTGCACGACTTACTGTTTGCCCCCTCCATGTTTAAAGCTGATCGGGTAACACACACAGTTTTCCCTGAAACTTGAATTTAACTCAGACTGGTAACTTATATTTTTGATCAGAGGTATATTTGCTTTCTGCTTTCTGAGGACTGTTGGGGAAATCACTTCATCGCTATTCCCAGAATCATAAGGCTGTTTGGATAACTAAGCACAGTTTGATATTATTTTAGGCGGCACCAGGGTTCGTTCAACGAACGTTTATGAGGTTATAAAGGTCGTAAGTCCTGCAGCTCCCATGACCTTGTTGACGGGAAAAAGCCATCTGCTGCTCCCGTGAGGTCTTTCAAGCGTGGACGCAGAGGGGCAGGTGGAGGCTGGAGGGTTCTGACCCCTGCGATGCCGGGTCCTGCCTTCACGTCCAGGTCCCTGGCTCGACCCTCCTGGTAAAACATTGAACGTATCTGCTCGTATTCCTGTATTTGAATCTCCACTTGTCATTATAAACTTGTTCCTACGAGTGGGGGAAAAACCTAGTGTCTGTCATCAAATGATTACTGTGAGTCAGGACCTGCGTTACTGTAATCGCATTTGGTCCGAAGTCGGTCTTTCAGGTGAGTATCGGCCTCCCCGTTTCACAAACAGAAAGACAGGATCAGGGAAGGGGAGACGTTGCCCAGAGCTGCATGCGGCAGGTGTCAGAGCCATGGTGCTCCTTCCAGCACAACCCTGGGCTCCTGGTGGAGAAAGAGAATATGACAAAGACGGCCACCGTCAGCCACCAGGAAGGGGTTCAGGCCAGTGAAGGTCATTGGCAATAATGGAAATGTTATTATGATACCATTTGCTTGGCCCCTACTTTGAACCAGGTATCATGCTGAGTGGATTTTCAAATGTGAACATTTCAATTCTCACAGCAACCGTGTAGGGTGAGTATGATTATCCCCTTTTTATTGAGAGAGAAACTGACATCTGAGCTGTCATTGCCCGCCCAGGTTTCAAGCTGGGAGGTGGTGGAGCTCAGTGACACCGGGGTCCTGTCCCAGCATTGGTCCCAGGATGCCCTTCCACCTGCCACGGGACACGGTTTAGCATCAGGGCTTAGAACCCAAGCTCCATTCCTACAAATGGCTGTGCGTGTTCATACAGTACCTCACCCCACTCACCAGCTGACAGTAACAGGCACGGGAACCAGATGTAGTCCTGGCTCTGGAGGGTTCGCAAGGCCGAGGACGTCCCGCTGCTCCGGGGCCAGAGAGTCGGGCCTGCGCCCCGGACCTGTCCAAGCAGGCAGTGGACGTGAGGCAGGCGAGTGGTGGCCACGGTCACTGGACAGCTGGACGCGGGCGTGGGGTCCCTGCAGGAAGGGCAGGGGGGCCCCGGGTCCCTGCTCTGCCCGCCAGCTCGTCACGTGTGGATCGCCCCCCGCTGGCTCCTGCCTGGCTCCTTCCAAGACTGGGCTGGCGCCTCCCCCAGGTCCAAGGTCACAGCCCCACTTCAGGGAAAGCCTCCGAGGCCACACGTCGCCCTCCTGCCGGTTGGGGCCTGGTCACAGCGGCGCTCAGGTCGAGGTGCTGAACGAATAAAAGATGAAGAGCCCCTTTGCCGCTGAGTCTTCATGGCCTGAGTTGCACTGAATTTTGCCTGAGTCGTGTTGCAAATACCCAGAGCCTGTGAAACGTAGGTCACAGGAATCAGCTCTGCTACAGACCGTCTGCTCCGCCGCAGAAATGCTAACAGACACGGTGGAGACACAGAGGCCAAGGGCTACAGTGTCCGGTTCACAGGCCAGAAAGAGGCTTCTGCTCACCCTGAACCACCAGTTAATGCTGAACATAACAGTATCTAAGGAGAGCCACTACATTTTCAACCCTTGGGCCAAGAGGTTTGTTTCTTTAATTGTACAACTTCCCCCAGAATTTTTTTTTTTTTAAAAGAGAATACATGGCGAAGTCTGAAATTACAGAAATGAAGCAAACGTCTTTGCCCTCTGGCTTTCTTCCGTGCCCTGAAATAAATCCGACTCGCCACGGCGACTGATTTCCCGAGCCTTCCACCACGCGTGGGAGCAGCAGAGGCCCTGAGTTTCGGGGAAGCCGCGAATGTGTCTACAGTCTGGGAGGAAGCCTGGAGTCACCAGCGTCTGCCGGCAGCCGGCTTCATGCCAGCAGGGTGACATCACAACTTCGGAAACACCCCTAACCCTCTGGCCTACTCAGTACCTTGCAAAGCACGGCAGAGTTGGCTTCTCCATGCAAACACAGTGACATAAAGCCCTTGTAGAGAGCCCTCAGGTGCCACTGGAGAAGCCTCTTCTGGAATCAGTGAGAAGTCTGTGGTCTTTCACGCTAACTAAGATCCAAGCAAAGTATTTTGAAAATGCCCCATTATGAAAGATTTATACCAGTCGCACTGAAAACCTTTTTCTCATATGTGACTCGAAACACACTGATTTAGTCACTACTGCCTACGTTTTAGGGGTGAGGACTTAACGCATGCCGAGTCAGCACTCACTGAAATTCAAGTCCAATACAACTCTTCCTTTTTTCTTTGTTTCTAATACTGAGCTGAAGATAACGGAATGTCGTGGGTGCTGATTTATGTAGGATAAATTTATGAGTAAAATTATATTCATTCAAAGGACATTGTATTAGAGAAGTTCTTGCCATCTCTAGCTCAATGATGATTTCTATCTCCATAGAACAGAATGAGCTCCTTTGAAATTCTACAGGTTTTTATAAATTTACAAGTAAAATACAACCGTAGCAGAGAATGAAAGTGTAGAAATCACGTGAAATGAGACTGGAAAGAAGAGGAAAAAGCAAGTAAGATGTAAGACCTTCACAATTTCTGTATTTATTCCAAAGGCAATGAGAAAATATTAAATGAGACGATTCTAATATTTTTTGCTCAGGAAAAAAAAGAAAGGAAGAGTGGTAGGAAGGAAGGAAGGAAGAGAAACTAGACCAAAACTATATATATACCTATATATATATCCATCTGATTAAAGAGATCAGAAAACCTCCAAGACCACGAGTAACTGTGGGACAAAAATAGGGCCAGGAGAGAGCCAAACAGGTGACCCCAGGTGACCCAGCTGTGTCACTGTCTCCAAAGGGCAAAGGCTGTGAGACAAGATGCTGAGCAAACGTTGACAGGTTCGTTGGCATAAGTCTGTCAGATGTTCTGTTTTGACAAATATTTTGATCAACTTTTTGGTAATATTTTTACACTGTTTGGCACAAAATTGGGAGTCTGAGACCTGCCATGGAGGAGAGTCCCTGCTAGATCCCAGGTGGTAGAGAAAGTGCACATGATCTTCCCCAAAATGCAGGAAAATATTTAATAAAAGTCAGCATTCATTCTAACAAAGGAAAAAAACTTTTAGTCAAAAACAAATAGAAGAAAATGCATAATCTGTTAACGAATGTCTATCAGAAGAAACCTCTCACAGACACTGTACTTCTCAGTGAGGCACTGAAGGCTCTCCCGTGAGCCTGTGACAGAGCAGCGCTACCGCCGTCCTTGCTCAGGGTCAACATGGTGCCTGAACCCCAAAAAGGCAATAAAAAGAAATTAAGCTATAATGATTGGATTGGGAAAACACATTGTCTTATCTACAGAAGATACACTGAATGTGGAAATCTGAAAACTCTAGGATTTAGTAAGGTTGCTGAATACAAGGTCAAATTTTTAAAAACTAATTGTATTTTATAAGCCAGAAACAAACAGTATTTAGAAAAGCATCACAAAGCAACAGAAAACTTTAACTAGAACAAATTTATAAAATATGTGCATGCCCACTAATCAGGAAGCCAATAAAAATCACTTACTGAGTGAAAGAAAATAGAGGTGGACTCAATGTTGTAAAGATATCGATTATTCCCAAACAGATCTGTAGAGGCAATGAATTGTCAATATGCCATCAGGATTTGTGCTTGCAGATGCTGTAAAATTCTTTATAAATTCTGAAATGTATATGGCTACGCAGAAAGCAAGGCTAGATAAGAGAACTCTGAGAAAGAAGCATATTTAATAACAAATTTTCCAGTGTGCCTGCCTTGGCCAGCTTGGGCTGCCATAACAAAATGCCATGGCTGGGCGGCTCAGAAAACCAGACGCTCACTTCTCACGGTTCTGAGGCTGGACGTCCAAGACCCAGGGAGGCCTCGCTGTCTGCTGCTCACACAGCCTATTCTTCCTGCAGAGTCACTGCCAGTTCTCTGGTGTCTCTTACAGACACTGATCCCATGACGGGATCTCAACCTCACGGCTCACCTCACCCCAACCCTCTCCCAAGGGCCCTGCCTCCACAAACCATCACGTGTGGGTAAAGGCACCAGCATATGAATGGGGGAGACACATTCAGTCCAGACACCTGCCCAGGGAGGAACATACCTTCCTTCTATTTCTGCACTGGAAAGAGGAAACTTTTTAAATGGTAAGAGGATAAAAATCTGTCATCCCAATTGACCCAAGGTCTTCAAAAGAACAATTCGATTAAAGCAAAAACTTAAGAGCTCAGTTTTATTTCTCCATAGCTCTTTACTCACACAAATCCAGCTTTAAGCCCTGCAACTCCATGAAACTGTTCATTTCCTTTTTAATTAGTTTTGTCTTCCTTAGAGCAACTCAGATATTGGCATTAACACTTTTTTTTTTTTTTTTTTTGCGGTACGTGGGCCTCTTACTGCTGTGGCCTCTCCCGTTGCGGAGCACAGGCTCCGGACGCGCAGGCTCAGCGGCCATGGCTCACGGGCCCAGCCGCCCCGCGGCATGTGGGATCTTCCCGGACCGGGGCACAAACCCGTGTCCCCTGCATCGGCAGGCGGACTCTCAACCACTGCGCCACCAGGGAAGCCCCTGGCATTAACACTTTTTAAACGCGCTTATTATCGTTCCGAAAGGACACTCTTTGCAGAGCTGCCCTATGACAGGCCAGAATAACACATCATTAATGGCTTAAGAGAAAAGCATATCAGTTAAAGCATACTTCATTTATAAAAAGACGGTAATTAACCAAACGCCCATGCGTTGGCAGCTACCGTTGTTTCACAGCAGATTTCAGGTGGTGGCAACACAACTGATTCTGGCGGTGAAAATAATGGATGCTTCAGACAGACGCGGTACTGAAAATAGGATTTCTTCCCTTAGAGGGTTGAGACGCACTGTTGCCTAAGAACGTCCATTTCGATAACCAGCAGCCCTGAGGCATTCTGAGCAGAGAGGAGGGGAGAACTTGGTCACCATGGCAGCCCAGCCTGAGCATCTGCGCTGGGCTCTACTGTGGTTCTTGGACATCGGCCACTGCTCAGCTGAGAGCCGCTGGGACCAGCTCCCACACCGTGACGTCGAGACATTGACGTGAGGCACCCAGCTGTGGGTGGGCATTGAAGATGCAGCCACATGGATTAGCTCAGGACAGGCCGCTGTTCTCCCGAAGCAGTAGCCATGGTCAACATGAAGCACGGACAATCGCAGAATAGAAAGTGTGTGTAGCCTGGGGGCTGGGGGGTGAGGGCTTCATGAGGGAATGAACGGCCTGGCCTGTGATGAGTAGATAGAACATTCCAGACAGGGAGATGTGGGCGAGGTGTGCAGACTGTGAACAGCTCAATTGAAGTCAAGGGCACAGTAGTTAAGGGAAGCTAAGAGAGGCAAGTTCTAAAGGTGGTTCAAGGCCCTTAGCATGGTTTTGAAGGTTGGGTCCTATTCATGTTCAGAAGGGTTGTGACGTTCCTGAGAAGGGAGTGATGTGACCATCACTACCCTGCGAGAGACAGACCAATGGACACCCTCAGATGAACAGAGGGGAGATGGACTAGAGGTGGGAAGACGTTGAGACATGTTTTAAAATCCAGGTGCAGGATGATGAGGACCCGAATCCTGCGTGTTCACGTCCCGGAGAGAAGTCCGTAATCGACCTTGCAGGACGCAGAGCTCATCCCACGAGGGTGAGAGGACTGGGGTCCTGCAGTTGCTTCCGTCATCGGCAGGATAGGGGAAGGCTGGAGGTGAGGTGAGGAGACACGTAAGGGCGCTGACGCAGCCACTCAGCCTCCCGGTGACCGAAGGGGGCTCTGGGGTCAGGCTACATCCCCCAGGGGCTGAGCCTCGGAGCCCCTTCCCCAGAGGAGGTCTGATAACACCTGTTCTGTTCTTCAGGGTTGGAGGGGGGGCAGCGGAAAGAGGAAGTGTATGAAAAGGCATTCAGCATGTGTTTCAGGAAAAGAGGATCAAAGATCGTAACGCAGAGGCCGGGCTGACCCGGGCACTCTCGGGACAGGAGATGCCCTCTAGTGGGCATCCCCCGCCTGCTCCAGACCGGGGCTGGGGCGCCCAGCACTGGCCGTCCCCAGGGGACAGAAGGAAGCCTCTCCCTGGCAGACTCGCCGTGTCCAGCGGAAGAACTGGGTTAAACTGAGACCTGCTTCTAGAAGCATTTAGAGGAAGCTGGTGTGCAGGGCTGGCGCCGCGGCAGACACCCTGCAGGTGAGCACATGTCCCTTTCTCTCTGCAGTAAGGACAGTCCTCAGGCACCCGGCCAGAGCTCCTGACACAGAGTGTAAGAGGCTCAAACATCTCCGCTGATTAAGATTAATTCCCTTAGAATAGAGCTGACTGTCCTGGGGCCCAGGACCACGACCTTCCCCTAGTTCACAGCAGAGTGGGTGGCCTGGGTGGGGTCCAGACCCATACAGAGCCTCTGAGACCAGCCAGCAGCCCCAGTGCCCCTGCCAGCAGGTGCGCCCACACCCAGAGGCCCGGGACGTGGCCACAGGGGTCGGGGGTGGGCACATCATACCCTCTCGCCTGCAGTGGAAACTAAAACGGAGGACAGTGAAAGGTTAATTCAAGGTCACAGCTAGGAGCGTTTGAGTTTTCTGACTTCCACTGCTCTTTGCCGTTTCTGGAGAAGGGCATTGGTTTCTGTTTCTTCAACATATGTCAGAAAAAACAAGCCTGAAAATCCATCCCCACATCACAGAGCAGGGTGGGTAAGGAAGAAAGAAGGAAACCTGGGTGTTCCCTTAAGCTTCCCAAACTGCATCTAGCAAATGGAAATAACTTTTCTATTTTAGCTTACACAATGTCAGGACTTCTTGGGCTCAACAGAGAAAAGGAGTTTGCGTTTCATAAAAAAAGAACTGTGCACGAGGAACTATATTCAATATCCTGTGATAAACCATAATGGGCAAAAATATGAAAAATAACGTCTATATATGTATAACTGAGTCACTTTTCTGTACAGCAGAGATTAGCACAACATTGCAAATCAACTATACTTGAATAAAACAAATTTTAAAAAAATCAGAAAGAGGAAGAAAAATAAAAGAACTGTGCAGAAAAGAATCCAAGAGGCTTCAGCTGAAAGGACTGACGTTTAGGTCTGTCCTTAACATCAGCTCTGGGCCGGCACCAGGGCGCTCTGTGAAGGGGGCCCGATGTTAAACATGCCCAGGGCTCCCGTCCCCAGAGCTGGTGCCCAGGCCCCGACGGTCACCCTCCTCGGGCAGACGCAGTAAGAGCTCAGCCCATGCTATTGCCGACCTGGCCTCGCTCAGGGCACCTCTGCCCACAGATGGCAAAGCCCAGGCTCGCGGGGCAGCTGCTGGCATCCAGGTCTGCAGAGCAGCCTGGAAGGCCGCTGGTCACCTGTGTCTTCTGCCCACACGGAGCACACATTGGAATGTTAGCTCTTTTCCTCATGCTCTAATTTATTCCATTCCCAACAAACTTCTCATGAACATGAACAAGTAAGGCAAATACTGGGGCAAAAGAGATCATTTAAAAGTATAATTACACTAACGTGCTTTCCTCTTTCTCTCTTTTGTATATGGGATCTCTCCCTGCATCAGACAGAAAGAGCCATTTGCCTCGGCAGATGAGAACTGTTAGAGCAGAAATGGAAGATGGGAACTGTTAGAGCAGAAATGCAAAACAAAGGGAGAGGCGTTATCAGACTTTGACTAACAGTGAGGTATTTGTAAATCTGCTGACAATATTTTTAAAAGTTGAGGTGTGAGAGGATGCATGAATCCGTGCTTGTATAGACACACCTACACGCGCACACACACACAAATCTATGCATGCATGTATTTTTCTAACCCCTTAAGCTCGCCTAACATACGAAGTGATGGACAGAGAGAGCTGGGGAAGTGATGCAGGGACCCACCTACCCAGGGAAGGCCATGGGCACCAGGAAAAAGGCAGATCTGAGGGAAGGAAAGGGAGAAACTCAGAAGCCGCTGCCTTTTCTGTCCCGATACTGAGGGCGGCCTCTGCAGGCAGGGCCTGGGGCGCCCGCCAGGCCGAGCAGAGCCTGGGTGCTCCTTGTGCGCCCGGCTCCCCCGCCCAGCCTTGCAGACGCCACGCAGGTCCCCCAGGAGGCAGCTGTTTGAAGAGACAGTTGTAAGCAGAACAAATGACATGAATTTTATTAGCAAAAGGGTCAAACTGTCTTTCCTAAGAATGGACGAGTGTGTGTGAATGTGTTCAAGTATTTTCATCACAGTCTCACATATTAGACTTGCAGTCAGTGTTTATCAAATGCCAAGAGCGTCTTAAGCTCCATTAAATTACAGGGGAAGACACTGTCAGGGAGGAGAAAAAGCTGAGGGGGAAAACGGGATGAAAGCAAAGCCAACACAGGCGGTGCTCTCTTCTCACAGCGAAGGGCACCGAGGAGAGAGCTGCTACACGGTCTCAGCTCCGAGCGAGGCTCCGGGACTCTGTGCCCGGCAGGGGCGAGGGCTGCCCACCACGCACCCCAGGAGGGTCAGGAGAGGGGAACGGCCTCGGTTCATCTCCTGAGGGTCAGGGAGCCTCGGCCATCACGTCCCTATCGGGACCTCATAGAGCAAAATACCTGTGATTTAGTCCCACCTTCCGGCCGTGCTCACCGCTGCCCTGAGAGGTTCTTCCTCCTTCATTTTACTGCACATCTGACTGTCAGTTTTCGTAATTATTTTTTCATACACTGTTTTTCTGTTGCAGGGTCATGCCTGGGGGTCTCTCACCCACCCCCGAATCCTACAGGTGGGTATTTCCCATCTCTGGGTGGTTTCCGGTCACTTCTCAGGGCCTTAATCAGTCATCGTTCTGTGTTTTAATTAACGCCTCGCTCTGGAAAGCAGCGGTGGCTGGCAGGAAGCATGAGGGCTTCAGCGCTGAACAGAGCTTTGGTTCAAATCCTTACTGACCCATGACCTGCGTAGGTTGTGTAGGAGTCCCGGGGCTTGGTTTGTAAATGCAAATGTAAAATGGACGATAGGACGAAACACCTCAACTCCCATCACATTTAGGCTCTGTTGAAGGAACCCCTGAGAAAGTCTCCTGGTTTCAGAGCCTCTGAGGCCCAGGCTGTTCCCTGCACCAGACGGAGGTGCTTCCGGAAGCTTCTAACTGTGCAGCTGTCCTGGGAGTTCACGTGCCACAAGCGCGGCTGAGCCCAGGGCCACAGAGACTTTGGAAACGCTGAGTTCCACTAACGATCTTGGATGAATTTGTCTTACATCCACCTTTATACTTTATAATTTACAGGAAACTGCTAAAAATCGATATCAGAATGCTGTAGCGGCTGAGAGGCCCACGCGAGCAGCTGCGTGTCCGCATGACAGTCTCTGGAGGGTGCCTGCTGGCTCGGGTGCGCGTTTCACGGCCGCTCGGACGCCGAAGGCTGCATCCCCGTCAGGCCACAAGCCTGAGCCTCTCGCTTCTGGAAGCTTATGAGCAGAGCTGGGGGGCACTCGCCAGGGGCGCCTCGGTCCACTCAGTTTTCCCACTCTGCCGGATTCTAGGGTCCAGCAGTTGTGAAGGGGCCTTTCCCCGAGGGTCCCAGCCCGTCCGGCGGGGGTGCCGTCCTTCCGTCGGCGTGTGTTGTGCTGCGATGGGTCCGCGAGCCTCCGCTTTAGCCGTTGCGTCGGAAGCCTCAGAACGCGAGCACGTCCGCGAGCGGGCCAAGGGTGGGCGCCAAGCCTCGTGCTGTCGCCGTAAGAAAGATGCGACAGGAAGACCTGCGTTGCCCCGTTCTGGGTGTGGCCCGAATCCCCCACCGCGCGTGGAGCGCGCGGAACCGTTCGCGGGTCGAGGCACGTTGGCCTGTGAGCTGAAGCAGTGAGTCGGCCGGATTGCCGCCGCCGAAGATCTCCCGGCTCCGGGGTAAACGCAACTCTCAGGCGCCGACGGACGCCGAGCCTGGCCTGGGACCCTTCCGCGCTGGGACGCTGCCGGCACCAGGGCGGCCGGTCCTGCCACCCTCGGCCCTGCCCCCCGGGCTCCGGCCGCCAGAGGGACGAGGACCCGCGGCCAAGCTTCCACGTGTGGGCCCAGCGAGCGCCTCCGCTGGGAAAGGCGTGCTCACCTCTGTCTCCGCGGAGCCGGACAAGCCCTGCACTCCTGGAATTCGCTGAAATGTATAAAACCCACTTTATAAAATGACCAAATTATCCGTCATAAGGTTCTGCTAAGAATCTTCCTGCTTAGAGAGATTCGAGAACAGTTACATTTGTGTTCTGCCTACCGTGGCGATACCTCAGTTGTCCAGCTGCCGTGAAAGTTTGATATTTATTCCATGAAAGTAGAAAAGAAGGGACCAGAGTTGCCATTCTTCAGGATCATTTTTCATTCTTTGTGTTTTTGGTGTATGTTAAAAAGTATAATATTTCAAAGAAAGCCAAATGCCAATAAGTAAATTTTTACATATGTACATCAGAGATACACCATTCATCAAAGTATGTATGTCTGATGGTGCATGGACGTACCATAAAAGATCAAGGATTTTAAGGGAAAATGTGATTTCTAAGGAGTAAATGACAAGCAGGTTGAAGATGATGAACAAAGTTCATGGTTATAATCTTTATTTCTCCAAAAGATCGTGCGCATTCGGTCTTTGTTTTGCCTTCTTTTTTTTTGTATTGTGGTAAAATGTACATAACATAGAACGTGCATCTTGGCCATTTTAAGGGCACACTCAGTGGCATTAAGTACATTCACATGGTTGTGCACCCACCCCTGCCATCCCCAGGAAGCTTCTCGTCTCGTAAAACTGAAACTCTGTGCCCGGAACGCTGACTCTTGCTTCCCTCTCCCAGCCCCGGCACCTGCCATGACACCTCTGTCTCTGGTTTTGATGACTTTAAATGCCTCATGTAAGTGGAATCAGACAGTATTTGCACATTTGGTTTTTAAGAGGAAAAAAAAGAAGCATTCATTACAGAAGCTCTTCATTTTATGTGAGCCCAAAACAGACTTATTTTCATGATAACAACGAAATGTTATTAATCTGATTTTGTACCACTGTATAAGTACATTTCAAAAATGGCTTTTAAAATAATAATAATAATTTTAAAACCAAGTTTTCCCTTTATTTTTAGTTGTCTAAACTTAGCCTGGGCCCTCTGGCTGGTTTTTATAAGCTTGAAAGCAAGCCAGTCTCTTTAGAAAAGATTTTTTTTTCTTGGGGAGTTTATAGCTCAGGGGATTGAAAACAGGATATGGAGATTTTTCACATGCTGCCCTTAAGCCCCGAGAAGACCCTAGTTTGGAACTTAGAGAAATGCTTCGTGAACCCAGCACTGGAAGCTGGTGCGTGTGGCTGGAGCCTTGACACTCGGCTCTGTGGCCGTCCCTTCACCTGCACCAGATGAAGCCTTGTCCGTGAGAGAAGGAAGGAACCACTGAACACATGAACACTGGACATTTGACTGTCATTTGTTCTCTGAGAAGATGTCCAGTAGCTGCTAAGTGTGTAGGTAGCTCGTCGGTGAGCCCAACAATCGATCACAGAAGCACGGCGCCCAGGAGACAGCATCGCATGAGGGGAGGACTCGGGGGTCGTGAGGAACCTCTCTGTGTAACCTGTACTTAACTTTCTGAGCACATCCTGACTGTCCTCTGTCCTCAGACACATGTGAAACAAAGACGCAATTTTACCTTGAATAACATCAGAGAAAGAGACAGAGAGGGAGAGAGAAAGAGAGAATTTTAAAAAAGGAAAACAAAACAAAACTTCAGCGCTCCAAGATTCTAGGACATGTAACAAATTGGAAAGATTCCATAGATTCACCTAAAAATAATTTGGCCTAATAAAATTTGCCCGGTCTAAGGAAACTATGAGAGCCATCTTGCTTAATGAAATCTCAGCCAGAACAACACTAATATATCTAACCTCATCTTTCGAAAGTGTATTCTTGGACAACAGAACTCCATGATATTGGCCGGAATCCACAGTAAACTGATTCTTCTTAAGCTTTAGTGAGTGTGTGGTCCTTTAGCATGTGAGAAACGCACAATTTGGTTTGTTAGGATTTCATAATTAAACCTCAGAATGCATTGAGAAGAATAGATATCTGTGTGAAAAATATTAATTAATGCTCAGAGAGAAAAAATAGTCTGCTATTTTCAAAAATCTCAGGATCAGCTTATATGAGTAATCCAGTATAAACATGGTGTCTTTCTTCTTCCTATAGCAGCTCTTTGTGTTCCAAATGTGGCCGCTCTCGTAAACAGCTTTCCATGTCCATCTGCAAGGAATCCACGCAGGGAAACAGAGCTGAAGAGAACCAGCTGAGACTGTTGACCAACCAAAGCAAGAACACCAACCTTGAAGAAGAAAAACATTCTATTCTCTTTGCTCCAAAGCTTATAATTAAAGTAAACATCTCAATCAGAACCCATATCCCTGAGGAGAAAATTCTCCATTTAGTTAAGCAAATATACTATGGAAAGCAGTAATTTTCCAAGGAGTGACTAGGCTTTAGTGACACTTAGGAAAGATGGTTATGTGGAACTCAGAATCCCAGGCTGCTCAGGCATGGGGTTCAGAGTGGTATCCAGGACAGCTGGACTTTTGAGGGAGGATGCAAGACCCTGGCTATTTCTTGGAGGAAGGGAAACCTTGTTTCAGGTTGGCCAGTTTGGGGACCACATCACAAAAGTTGGAGAGAATGTGGACAACCAGATAAGGAATGAGAAAGGCTGTAGAAGCCCTTAGAACACTAGTCCCCAACCTTTTTGACACCAGGGACCAATTTTGTAGAAGACAATTTTTCCACGTACCCAGGAAGCGGGGGTGGTTGTGGGATGATTCAAGAGTATTACATTTATTGTGCACTTGATTTCTATTATTATTACACTGTAATATATAACGAAATTACTATACAACTCATCATAATGCAGAATCAGTGGGAGCCCTGAGTTTGTTTTCACTTGCCACTCACTGATAGGGTTTTGATATGAGTCTGCAAGCAATTGACTTACGATGGTCTCTGTGCAGTCACACCTCTCTGCTGATGCTAATCTGTATCTGCAGCCGCTCCCCAGTGCCAGCATCACCTCCTCAGCTCCTCCTCAGGTCATCAGGCATTAGATTCTCAAAAGGAACACGCAACCTAGATCCCTCACATGTGCAGTTCACAGTAGGGTTTGTGCTCCTATGAGAATCTAATGCCTGATGATCTACAGGAGGCGGAGCTCAGGCAGTAATGCGAGCGATGGGGAGCGGCTGTAAATACAGATGGAGCTCCGCTCACTCGCCCGCCGCTCACCATCTGCTGTGCAGCCTGGTTCCTAACAGGCCATGGACCAGTACCAGTCCGTGACCTAGGGGTTGGGGACCCCTGCCTTAGAAGGTAGCGTAAGTTAAGGCCAGCATGAGGGCTGGGTGGATAGACAGGAATGTGCTTGTATTGATACAACGCAGAAGCATAACTAGGACATAATGTGACATTTCAGCTCATTAGTTTCATGAGCAAATAGTGTTCAATTCACTTATTTCTTCATATTCCTTTAAGGTGATTTATTTCTGTCCTGTTTTTTATTTGTTTAGTCTCTAAGGTGTGTCCTTCATCCAAGGGAGATTTTCTAACATCGTGTTCGTCTACTGTCACCACTTCAGAGGTTACAGAAAAAATCAGGCCAGAAGTTTCAGGTTATGTATCTTGTTTTTGATTAATGATTTTGGGCTGGACTATGTCTGGATCACCATCTCTGCTCTGTTAACAAGATCCTACTGCTGTGGCTCTAGGAGCAGTTGAGGAGACCCCCGCCCCCCAGCACAGGACACAACACACTATGGCTGTCCTCACCATATTGAATTTGCTGCAACCTGGTACAGTGAGAACACTGGCGCCTAATGGACCAGCACCGCGCTGGATGACTAACTGCCCACTCTAACGCTGCTGTCAATTTCTTTTATGATTTTGGAGCAGTCATTTAAACCCCTGGTCTGCCTTGTGGTTGTAAGAAAAAGACTATTCGCCACTTGTTTGTCAGAAATGAACAGCAGATGAGCCACATGCTCATTGCCTAGGTTTAAAAAACAAAACAAAACAGTAGCCCTTACTCATTGACATTCAATACCAGAATTATTATAAATGCTAAATAAGTGTTGAGAGGACACTTGAGCACAAGCTGGCCAAGAACCTCAGCAGACATCTAGTACCTTTGTGGGTGGGGTTTCCTGTCCTGTGCAGAAACGTATTCAAGAAGGTAGAGCCAGACCCCGAAGTAACCCACTTGGACATTGCAAGTCCACCCCACACTTAGGCTACTCACGATAGAGCTCTTGACCTTCACCTCTTTTCAATGACCCCCAACTTCTCCTTCTAAGATTTCCCCATGTCTGTGGATGCATCATCACCTCTCCAGGTAAGGGCACCACCTCCCTGTGTCTTAATCCCATCTCCGGTTTTCCACCTAAATGTCTCTTGACATCATTCCGTTCTCTACACCTACACCTCCAAGCCACCATCAGCTCTTGCCTATATTTTCAGGAACCCCCTAAAATAGATCCCCGCACCCATTTTGTCCTCTATTCCAACCCCATCTCCACTATCCAGCCAGAATGATCTCCTTAAACAGAAAACATAAACTTGATTTTGTCATACCTCAGCTTAACCTCCATCAATGGCTTCCTTACTGTTCTTTTGATAAAGGCCAAAGCCCAAAGTGTGGCTTGCTTTGATTCCCCAGGAAAGTCAGATGTGACACCTGGCACTCATCTGTAGGCGCAGTGCCAGTCAGCTTAGTTTTGTGTCACACTGCAGCAACCGTGACGTCGGCAACTCAGAACAATACATACATACCTCTAGTTTGTGTCTTAGGCCAGCTGAAGCTCTGCTCCATGCCCTCTTTTCTCTGAAGGACGATGTGTTGCCAGCTTCATGAAATGGGACTAGGGAAGGTGGTGGGCCATGAACTGACTCTTGAAGATTCTGTTCAGAAGTGATACGAAGCCAACACTGATCAGGAACTACAACCTTCCCACAGCGGGGAGCCCTGCACGGAGAGGGGGTGGCAAGACTGGGGGCACAGTGGTACAATTCTCCACACTTTCTAAAGGCTAAACCATCCAAGCTGCCCCGGGAAAGAGGAAGCACACAGGCTAAATGCAGACTGACTTTCAGCCAGGGTGGTCTTGGCTTGATGATGAAATGGGGCCCCACGTACATGCTGCTCTGGCAACAGAGGTTACTAGTCGAGAGCTACAGTTCCATTGCCAGCACCATGTCACGGTCTGTAGGGAGAGAGAGACCCCCAAGAGTGACAGCAGAAAGTACCTGGAACATGTGGAGTCTAGCAGATAGGCCCTGGCAGGGTTGGGGGAAGATGTCTGACACACCTGTCTGCCCCTGTCTGCACCGGTCTACATCTGTCTGCCCTGGTCTGTACCTGTCTGTACCTATCTGCCCCTGTCTTCATCTGTCTGCCCCTGTCTGCACCTGTCTACATCTGTCTGCACCTGTCTTCATCTGTCTGCACCTGTCTGCCCCTGTCTGCACCTGTCTACATCTGTCTGCCCTGGTCTGTACCTGTCTGCACCTATCTGCCCCTGTCTTCATCTGCCTGCACCTGTCTTCATCTGTCTGCCCCTGTCTGCACACGTCTAGGGTTAGCTCTCACATGGGTGGATGACAGAGTGATACCGAATCACCTGAGTCCAACTTGAAGGTTGTAAATTCTCATCTGCACATACAGAGAGCGGTTGAGACAGCAGAGATTATGTGAGCAAATGTCAAATACTCTCTTACAACTCAATGTCTGTTTATTTTTATCTTAATAATCTATAAGCAAGGTCAACAGAAAAAGCCAAAAGCAGAGCTCATACAGAAAAAGTTTCCCTCTGAATCATTTCTGCCTGTCCCAGTGAACTACTTTCCAGAAGTATCCACTTTCAACATTTTAGCAGTTTCTTGTAGTATTTACCTCAATATGGTAATAAGATGTTTTGATGTCATTTCTTATAATATTTCTGGAACTTTGCAGTGATGAGTCTTGGTGTCATGATTTGTTCCACCTTTTGACCTGAACAGTCAGTGGATGCCTTCAATCTGGAATTTCCTGTCCTTAAGTTTTAGAAATTTTTCTTATATTAGTCCTTTGATAATTTATTTATGTTTTCTATTTTTTAACTCCTGTTAGTTAAATGTTGTAGCTTCTAACAAGAGCCTTTTGTTAATCAGTGCAGGCTGCTGTAACAAATTGACACAGACTGGGCCACTTAAACAACAGAAGTTTATTTCTCACAATTCTGGTTGCTGAAAGTCTAAGATGAAGGTGCTGGCAGATCCGTCCCGAGTCTGGTGGGGACCCTCTTCCTGGTCTGCAGATGGAAGTTTCTTGCTGAGTCTGAACGTGACAGAGAGCAGAGGGGGAGATCCCGGGTCTACACCTCTCTTATCATGGCACCAATCCCATCACAAGGGCTCCACCCTCATGACCTAAACAACTTGAAAGGCCCCATCTCCAAATACAAGCCACACTGGGGCTCGGATTTCAACACATGAATTTTGAGGGGACACAAACATCTAGTCAATATAGGCATCTAAATGTCAAACCTTTTTTTCGCTAAATTTCTAAGTTCTTGTTCTTTTTTCTACTTTCTGGAAATTCTCTTCAATTTTTGTTTCCAGCTCTCTATTATTATTATTATTTTTAACATCTTTATTGGAGTATAATTGCTTTACAGTGCTGTGTTAGTTTCTGCTTTATAACAAAGTGAATCAGCTGTACACATACATATATCCCCATATCCCCTCCCTCTTGCGTCTCCCTCCCACCCTCCCTATCCCACCCCTCTAGGTGGTCACAAAGCACCGAGCTGATCTCCCTGTGCTATGTGGCTGCTTCCCACTAGCTATCTATGTTATCTAGATAGACAGCTATCTATCTGCTGTCTTCTTTGTTTTGTCTTGAAGCTCTTCTCTAAACATTTTTCTTCTTATAGCATGATTTTCCTTTTTGAATGCGGTGCACTCTCTTGTCTGAGGATAGTGACTACAGTCTGACTAAGGGCCCAGGAAAGATGGTGGCAATATTGGAACAGATTTTGCATCTTTCCAAATCCCAGCGTACAAGCAGACAGGCTACCCAATAGCAAAAGCAAACCCATGGATCATATTTACAGAAACCAAGTGACAAGGTAACCCAGAGCCTCGGGACCCCTGTGGCGCCCCGTCTTCTGCCCTTTACACCCCTCCTGTGTCTTCCAGCTTTATTGTCTTTCTTTTTCTGTTTGTGGATTATTCTCAATCTTTCATTTTGTCTTTGTCTTTCAGGTTTTCCATTTCCTTTGGGAAACTGCTCTTATTTAAAAATAAAAATAAAGCTGATTGAAAACTGTATGAGCAGCTTGTGAAGTGGTGAGATTCCCTAGTGGTGCGGGGCCTGAGCTATTCCCAACCATCTGGGCTTCTGCTGTTTTCATCCTGCACGGCTTATTTTTTTCTAACGGTGATCCTCCGATCCGCTGCCCACGTGGTGAAGCTGCTGACAGGGACTCTTGGGAGCCTGAGGAAAGGCCCCCACGTGCATCTGCCTCACCTACCCTGGGGTCCCCAGGACCAGCGTCGCACCTAGGCTCCCACTAGGAGGGAGGGAGGAAGGTGGTCTCCGGTCCTGGGGGCTGCGGGAGAAGAAGCCCCGAGGGTCCACCTCCCACTTACACAGCCTCAGGGAGTCTCTTTCTCGACCTGGTTTCCCCGCCTCCGGGGTTCCCTGCATCCCCAGATCGCAGGGAACGGACCGCTTTGTGGTCACTTAGCTCTGAATCTTCTCAGACCAGAGCTACACCTTTACTGGGGCACAGCTCGGGTGCGTTTCACACTCAGGGAGGGCTCCCCGTCTGTCTGCGTCTTCCTTCTTCCCCTGGTGTTTCTGTTTGACCCCCATCCCCATCTCAGCATTGCTGTGAAATAAACACTCCCGCTCCAGTTGTTGGTGTGGCCTTTGGGGTTAATTCTTTGAGTGAAGCTGCTTAATTTACTTGATAGTGTCCCTAAAGCATGAGGAAAATAAGCATAAAGTGCAAAGGAAAGAAGCTGTGGGGGAGGGGGGAGGGAGATTTTCAGACATTCGAACAACATTCCTCCCAGAAATGAGTTAAAAGACAAATAAGCTATTTGTCAAAAATAATCAAAATTAATGCCACACACACACACACACACACACACACACACACTCACACACACACATACACCTCCTACCCAAGTAGCTCAGTCTAAAAGCCATCTACATCCTGGTACCTGGTAAGTCAGACAATTCTGCTGAGACGGTAAATTCCACGCCTACCTGGAAGAGTGATCTCCGGATCACTCCAGATCTCCTCCAGACTCGTCTTCAAGGACAGCAAAAACCTCACCAAGTGTTCCTCCAGCTAGAAACACCCAGGACCCTGGGCCCCATTCTCGGACCATCTCAGCTCCTGCAACTGCTTTCCCCTGGTCACCCCCTCCTCCTTACTCACCTGCAGTGACAAGGACAGGGGTGAGAATCAGGTGACTCGTCCAATGTCACACGTCTAGGAAGTGGCAAAGCCAGGGCTATACAACCTGTGTTCTTTTCACTGTGCCTCACTCGCAAAAGAAAATAATTTGTGTTAACTATTAAAGAGTCAAACCTGAACCCACATAGTCAACCAGCTGGTGGCTTTTTCAAAGGTAATCATTTTACTACAAACAGTGACGTAAGTCTGAAGTCTCGGGAACTGGCACCTCCGAGCTGGGACCAGGACCCTCCAACACAGACACCGTGAGGCCCCTGCACCTGCGTTGAGGAGCACGGCTAATGCAGTGCCTCCACAGGCGTTCACTCGTTCCTGTTTAGAACAGAGCCCAAAAGGACGTTTTTTAGGATGCTCCAAAGCTGAGGTTCTTAGGAACAACATTTTAACGTGCAGTTTTTAATTGCCATTGTTAAATCTGCATTCTATATCTGTAAAACAACATTCATCAAATTATTAATTTGATATGTGAAAAATAACCACTTTTGTCCCTAAGTTTCATCTTGATTTTAAACATTTGCAGTTGATTATCTAAATTATCCATTTTGGTGACGCACATATTAAAATCTGCACTGAGTGGCTGTTCACCAATCAAAACCCTCTAGAAACCAACATGGTACCCAGATAATAATGAGCTCAAGAGCAGGACGCATGAGTGGACACCCTGGAAATCTATAACCTGAGCCCGAAGGGATTCAGGGAGGAGAAGGAGAAGGCACTTAGGTGCAGAAAAGTAGGTAGGACTTGGTGGCAGAACAAATGTAGAGGAATTCCTGGCAAGGAAAACAATCCCTGTGGCAGTGACTGCCATTGGCCATCCCACAGCTGGTCTCCCTTTTTCCTTCTTAAGCAACTGCCTGTGTTGTTGGGAAGAGCAATCTGCTCAGCTAACAGTGAGATCTCAAATGGAAGTTATCAGGAGGTAATACCAGGAAGGCTTTAGGTAACAGACAGCTGAATAAAGCCCATTTGCCGCCCCTCCTTCCTCTTTCCTCCTGACTGGAAGCTGATGCAATGGCTAAAGCTCTAGCAGCCATTTTGTGACTTTGAGGATGGAATCCACACAGAAGAATGGTGGAACCGAAAAGCTAAAAACTGCCTGGGTCCCTGGCCGCTTCATGGAGCCATCCCAGCAGCACTTGACTGCCCCCTTCTGGCTCTTTTCCGTGAGGGCATAATTCTTGATGGTTTGGGTCTTCTGTTACTGCAGCTGAACTTTGGCCTAATTGATAGCTCTTAATAGAAAGTGGGTATTTTAGCAACAACACATCCAATTTATGCTCTGAGAATCGATCAGCACTGGAAGGAGGGAAGTATGAGTCTACAGATACCATACTTGGAGATTCTCAAAGAGCCACATCTAGGTCATCTGGAACCAGGAGCCTGGTGCAGGCAACCCCGCAAGGGGCCAGGGAGTGGGCACAGGGTGCTCAGGGGTGGGTGGAGGGAAGCCTCTCTCCGCAGGAGGTGGGTGAAGGGGACTTTCCATCACCTCTCAGACTCCAAGACACTCGTGAGCATCTGCTAGGAAGATCAAGGTCTTTCTGGAAAGAGATCAAACGTGGATGTTTTCCGAGCTATTGAGGAGCATCGTCAGAGTAATATTAACATATTGTGTTGAGATTGACCATTTTGATGCAAAAATAGAAATTTTATAATATTCAACTTTGTATTTTCGACATTATTTTAGCATTTTTATTGTTAAATAAAACCTACTATTTTTATTTCTTTCTGTTTTCATATTTTACATCTTTTATCAAGTAGTAAATATCTTTCAAATTACTGTCAATTCCTTTTTTTATTTTTGAGGTTTATGCTAATATATATTATTTTTAATTATTTATGTCCTTGTATATTTAATATTTTTATGAACTTTATACTTTTAAAACACTTTATTCTCTAGCTTTAACTCAGCTTTTGTCCGTTCACTTTGTTTATTTTGCTTCTGGTAAGCCTGAAGAGAGCAAAAGGTAGCGACTGCAGAGGGGTTTCTGACAACAGGCGGTGGACAGAGCCCCTCCCCTGTCTGCTTGCTCAGCCCACTCTGTTCACCTCCCACCAATGATCAGTGACGAATCTGAAAGAAAAGTAAAATCTTAACCTGGGGTATCATATGTGTAGGATCCGTAAATGTATCTATTCTCTCCATGGGTAGAAGCACCTTGGACTCCTGTGTCAGGGCTGGATAATATGTACCATCTGGACTTCGGTTTGCAGACTCAAATTCCCACGGGGCCAGGCCCCCCGTGATGCTGGCTGGAGGGACGGACAGTCGGAAGAGGGCCAGCTCTCAACTCGCTCTCAGTCACCAGTGGAGCCAGGAGGGCCCGGCACGTTTTCTAGAACCTAAGTTTCATCCTCATCTAACGGAAAAGTCTAGGGGAAATCTTCATCTTCGAGCCTAATTCTCGATAACCCATCAACATTCCAGTCGTAGTTAGGGGTCCAGGAGGCGAGCTCCGGGGACTCTGCTTTGCCCATGAGGTTGGGCTCCTGAAAGTTCAGCCTCTACCCAAGATCCTGCCTGGCATCTCCTGTTTCAGAAGTAAACCAGCAACAATATAATGAGCTCCGTGTAGGACTGAAGTGACCCCAGGTCAGCCCGGGTCCAGGTGAGTCATCTCTCTGCCTGGATGTCCTCATCTGTAAAGAGTGAGGCTGGGCCAGCCTTGGATGGGCTCTACCCCTCTCCTGGAGCAGCCCCATGTGACTCATAAGGCTCTAAATCTTCTCCAAGCGCCTCAGCATTTGAAATACCAGGCAGAGAGTAAGCTTATACTCTCTTTCCCTCTCTGTCAGCCGAGGAGCCTCGCTTTCTATTTGTGGTCTGACTCATGATTAATTAAGATTGTAATCGCATTGATCTGGGTTCAGAATTATGTTTGTTACAATGTCTAATGTACTGATGGAGCTAATAGTTGTCAACTAACCCTTTGAGAACCAGCTGTGTCCGGAGGGGCTGACACGCCGTGTTCAGGCCCCAGCTGCAGTTCGCCAGGGGACCCTGCAGACAACTTAACCTCTTCTTCAGGCCGGTTCATGTCATCCAGTATCATTTCAGGCATAGTTGTCCCTGGAGCCATGCACACTTCCAGGTTAAAAAATGGCTCCGAAATATGAAAGGAAACAACAGAATCAAAATGAACAAATCTGTAACTATGACATCTTTCCTGTTAACCACACAGCTGCACCCCGACTCCCGTGTATCTTATTCAGGTGTGTCCATCCCGTGGTGCTGATGTGAACATCACATGTTCATCAATGTCTGATCTGATGTGAGTTGGGTGCCTGGGGTCCAGGCGGCCCCCTCTGGCCCTGGCTTTCCTCCCCACCTCTAATATCGACTGGGAACCCAGCCTTTCAACCACAGGCCCTTTCTGCATCTCTGTGATGTCTTCTTTATGTTTCCCATTGGTTTGGAGGGTAGTGAGTCTCTGACTTAAGGTTCTAAGATGTCATTGCTAATATTCTCACTGTTCAAAGTTGAAAATCTGCCCTGACAACTTAGATAGGTTCTAAATTTGAGAAAACACCAACTCAGCTACTTTTTCTAACCCCAAATGCTCTATCCATTCATGCTTGAGAAACAGCATTTTTAAACCCTGCATGGGAGATGGTGGCAGTATGATATGGTAGAAAGAAAACATTCAACAGCTCAATCATGATAAAAGTTTATTTCTTCATTCCCTTAAGAAGAAAAAATGAAATCTTAAAACAGAATTACCAACTCAAGCAAATTAGGAATTGATTTGCTAAATCACCCTCTAGATGAATACATTTCAAGATTATGCGTTGTTGGAACCTGTCAGTACCTTGTGCCTTTAAAAACATCCGTTGTCACCTTCACTAATGTTCAAAGGCATCATTGTTTTCTGGCTTTTGTCCAGTGAAAGCCATTGCTTTAGAAGGGCTGAGATAGCAGGTGTCCCAGCAGGTATGAACATCACACTTTGCTAAGCGGGAATCAATGGTTCAGTCCCTAACTTGGCAAACTCTTGTCCCTAATAGCTCCACACAGGACGAAATTGGGACAGTTTGTCCCGTATCTCCCAGTGCCTGGCACACTACAGGCGGCCAGTAAACTTAATTTAAATAACAAAGTCAGTAAAAAAGAATGGATCCTGAATGAACAGGCTTCGATGTCTGTATTTGGAGGTTATAAAATATAACACCCTAAAAGTCAAAAAAAAAGCAAAAAATCTTCAGCCTATCCAGGTGTCTCTACCTTGGCTTGTGTTTTCATCTTTCTTGGTCTCTGGTTCTCTAACATTTGGCCAAACAGGATCGGCCACATAGGGTGGTCATGAACATCCAGCCTGAGCGTGGCGTCTGCCTCTACTACCCGACTCCTCTTGTCATATTCGATCTTCTCTTTAATGTAGAAAATAGTCTGTGCTGGGATGTCCAAAGTTGATTCCTCCAAAATGGCAAATTTCCTAAAACTTTAGATTTTTCTATATATATAATAGGAAAAAATACAGGAGGCAAATACAGGGGGGAAAATGTCAAAAAGCCTGATATCACATTATATTACAACTTTTAAAATATGGATTTTATGTATGGTGCAATGTGGAAAACGTTTCTTAAATGATTGACAATATTTATCAAAGTCTTGATTTTACTGTGGTAAATAAATAAAACACAAAATTTACCACTTCAGTCATTTTTAGGCACACATTCATGTTGTGCAACCACCACCATCATCTCCAGAACCTTCTCATCTTCTCAAACTGAGACTCTGTCCCCGTGAACAGTGACCCTGCAGCCCCTCCTCCTGCAGCCCCTCTTCTGTTTTCCAGCCACCACTCTCTTTTCTGCCTCTGTGGATTTGACCACTCTCGGTACGTCAGATAAGCGGAATGGTGCGATTTTTGTCTTCCTGTGTCTGGCTTATTACACTTAGCATAATGTCCTTGTGGCTCTTCCACGTTGTTGCGTGTGTCAGGATTTCCTTCCTTTTTAAAGCTGATGGTATCTCAACGCACCTGTGTATCCCACTGTGTTTATCCATTTATCCACTGATGGGCGTTTTGACTATTGTGAATGATGCTGCTATGAGTATGTGTGTGAATATCTGTCCCAGTCTCTGCTTCCAATTCTTTTCGACATATACCCAGAAGTAGAATTACTGGATCATATGGTAATTCTATGTTTAAGTTTTTGAGGAACCTCTATGCTGTTTTCCATGGCAGCCGCACTATTCTTCATTCCCACCAACAGCATAAGGATTTTAATTCTCTACTCCCTTGTCAACAGTTATTTTCTGTTTGTTTGGTAGGAGCCATCCTAATGGCTTTGACTGTGGCTTTCATTTGAATTTCCCTAACAGTTAGTGATGTTGGGCATTTTTTCACATGATATTGGCCATCTACATATCTTCTTTGGATAAAGATCAACCCAAGTGTTTTGCCCATTTTTTGTTTGTTTGTTTGTTTTGCGGTACGTGGGCCTCTCACCGTTGTGGCCTCCCCCGTTGCGGAGCACAGGCTCCGGACGCGCAGGCTCAGCGGCCATGGCTCACGGGCCCAGCCGCTCCGCGGCATGTGGGATCCTCCCGGATCGGGGCACGAACCCGTGTCCCCTGCATCGGCAGGCGGACTCTCAACCACTGTGCCACCAGGGAAGCCCTTTGCCCATTTTTAAATCAGCTTGTTTGGTTTCATTGATGCTGTTGACTTGTAGACATTGTTTATACATTCTGGATACTAGCCTCTCATCAGATAGATAATCTACAAATGTTTTCTCCCATTGTGTGGGTTGGGGTGTTTGTTTGTTTGTTTGTTTTTTGCTCTGTTGTTAGTGTCCTTTGATGCACGAAAGTTTTCAGTTTTAATGAAGTTTAACTTATCTATTTTTCTTTTCCTGCCTCTGTTTTTGGTGTCATAGTGAAGAAATGATTGACAAATCCAATTATCATGAAGCTTTCCCCTTATATTTTCTTCTAAGAGTTTTATAGTTCAGCCTCTTACATTAAGGTCTTTGATCCGTTTTGAGTTAATTTTTAAATATGATATAATGTAAGGATCCAAGTTTATTTTTTTGCATGTGGATATCCAGTTTTCCCAAAATAATTTGTTGAAAAGACTGTCCAGAACTCCTCATTTTAAAAAAATAATTGATTTTCAAAAGAAGCATTATTAACGTTTTTTTAATTTAAACACTAATTTTTATATTAAAATAAAGAAAAGTTTGGTGCACTCTTCTATGCCTGGGAGTATACACTAGAGACTTTTTTGCATTATTCTGAGGTTCCAAAGAGCCCTGTGAAATTTATTCTTTTAACAAATATCTATTCATTGTGTATTACATCAGCCATCTTTCTGAGCACTGGATTTATCAGTGAAAAACAGCAAATAAAAATCCCAGTTTCATGAAGATTAATTCCAGTGAAGGAGAAAAATAATAAACAAAGAAAATGTGTAGAACTTATAGGTAACTGGTGTGTTGGAAAAAGCAAACTTAGAAAAGGGGTAGAGTTTACGGCGGTAACAGGGGGCTGCACCTCAGAAAACAAGGACCAAGGCTGACGGAGAAGACGACTCGAGTGACACCACAGCTGGTGAAGCAGAGCCCGGTGACGCAGGAGGGAAGCCCATCGCGCCTCGGAGAGGCCATCAGCACCCAGCGGTCCCTCCAGTCAGCCATAGAGAGGCTTAGACCGCGTCTCCACACCGGATCAGCCCAGCCCCGTGCTACGCGCACACTGCGAGCTCTTGGGTTGGCTAAGTCAGTGCGGCGGCAGGGAAGGGGTGGCCCGAGGGCAGCGCACCCCGGCCTCTTGCCTGCGCCGGCTTACCCCCAGTCCCGCTCAGCGGCTGTGCTCACCCGCGCCTGCTGCTTCCTCCGGAGCCCGGCCTCGGACCCTCACTCACCTGCACCCGCAGTGCCTCTCAGGGCGCCCCGTCCCTGTCCTCTAGCCTTGTCAACTATTTGAAACTCTGCGTGGACCCCTGCTGTGTCCGCGTCCGGCCTCCTCGGTCACAAGGCGGTAAACGCGGCAGGAACAGAGGCCAGACTCATCTGTTCCCGCTGTGCCTCCAGCACCACGCAGCCCAGGCGACGGCAGACAGTCCAGGATTCAGTGACACGCCCAGGAAAACGCAGCGCGGTGAAGGCAGTGAATGGCATCCGGCCCTGCGGAAACATGGCCCTTTGAGCTCAGGACTGTTCGTCTCTCAGGCCCTTGTCACACAGCAAAGGTGTGAGCTGCACCCAACCCAGAATACGCTTCCTTCTCACCTCGTAACCCTGGGCTCCTGGTGAACGTGGCACTGCCAAGTGCTTGGTGACGGCAGGTCGGGGTGGGTAACGGACACAAATCCTCCCAGCGGCAAACTGTCGCGAGCTGTGCTGCATCGGGCGTGGAATTCTATCTTCTCAACAATCAGTCTTTGATGTCTATACTTTAGATACGATGTGAAAAGCTAATGTGGATTCTTTTCAAAAGAGGTAGAAATGAGGCTGCTTCATTCATTTTTCTCGCAGCAGAATAAGTGAAGCAGCTCCGTGTAGATGAAGGTGACCCGCTGGCCCCAGAGCCTGGGAGCCTGGGGGCCCGGCTCCGCTCTGAGGGTGGTCACGGCTTACCTCTTTGGACCCTGACGTCACATCCAAAGCACTGGAGACAGTCTGGCTGAGCATCTCACATTCTGGATGATCCCAGAAACTCACTCCAACACAAAATTTCTATGAATCTTGTTATGTTATTCTTTTAAATTCTTGTGAATATTGTCACTTGAAATATGACATTGGTAATGTCCTGAGCTGACAGATATGCATGAAAGGGCCTTCTCCCCCTTTCTATGTGGACCATATGGATTTCGAGTCTCTTTCAAGAGCAGTATTTGGAGTTTGGAACAAATACAACATTACTTTCTTGGAACAACAAAAGTGCCTTTATTTTATGTTCTCTGAGTATTTGTAGACCAAAAATATATGTACTTTAAAAAAACTGAAATGGTCTCCAGGCCTGCTGAAGCTTTGTAGCTACATCAAGGATAAATTCAAAGACATGAGTTGTTCAGGCAAATAACAGACTCTAGAATCATGAAAGGCAGGAAGAACCACATCACAGTCCATCAGCATCCATCACATTTTCTCAGCCTGGGCACCGTTGACATTTTGGACTGAATGATTCTTTACCGTGGGGCTGTTCTGTACACTGTGAGACTTAGCGTCGTCCCTGGCCTCTCCCCATTAGATGAGAGCATCCTCCCCCAGAGGTGACGACCAAAGTGTCCCTAGTCAGTGCCACATAATCCCAGGGGGGATCGCCCATGGGTGGGGATCCCTAGTTTACCTGGAATAACCACAGGACCCGTGGCATCGGAAAGAAGCCCCTAGCTCACCCTCCCACAGACCCACAAAAGCAAGCATAATATATTCCCACAGGAACAGTAAGAAGACCATTCACCCTTGCAGATTGTTAGTTGAAATGGCCCCAGGGAAATGAGTAAGTCAATTGCAGCAGCCTGTATCTGAGATCTAGTTAGATGTCCAGAGAGGTTAATATATTTACCAAATGTCACGCAGCTAGTTAAAATTATTCCCATAATCTGGAAATTCAAGTGTTCTTTCTAGATTGTAAAATAAACCCCAAATTTTACACTTCTAAAATTTCAGCGAAATTTAGTGGAAGTCTTTCCTTTATCCTTTAGAAATTAGAAAAGTCACTGTTCCTATGTACTAAAATCTCTGTTCACTAAAATATCTAAAGGGTTTAAGTTTGGTCATATAAATTGACATTTGGGAACTAATCACACACCAATATGTAGTCCTAAATATAAATAAAAATTTGACAGAATCCGATTATCTTTTCTTCCTCTAAGTTCACAAGCAAGTTCAAAAGGAGGTAGACAGGCACAGTGAGGAGAGGCAGGATTGGAAGTTTGAGGGGTAACCTAAATGCAGCTATGGTACCTCTCCAGCATCCCCTGTTGCATCTCCCTTCTTCCCACAAAGCCAGAAATGAAGAGAGAAGAAAGTGCTGAGACTGACTTACAATGTCCCTTTTCATCTGGTAGAGGGACCAGAGTGAAGACAGTACACCTGGGCTTGGGGGTCATACGACTGAGGGCTCCCTCTCCAAGGGAGAGGAGAGAACGTTTGATGCTCTCACAGAATCTACCCTAAATTAGGAATGCAGGTGAAGTGTCACCCATCGCTCAGCAGTGTTTATGGTGCCGCCTGCTTCCCGGCCCTCAGTCTTTCTTGGTCTCTTCAGAGGCGAAAAACTGCAGATGGGGAATCGGTTCTTAAGGCTGGAGAGTGCGGGTGACACAGGGTTGTCACCGTGAAGCTCCGTAAAGAGGCAGAGAAGAGTCTCAGTCGTGAGGCACGCAGGGATCTGCGAGCAGTAGTTCACTAATCATCAACAGAAACACACACGCTGAGACGTGAAAGGGAAACTAAGAGCAGCTCGAGAACATAAAGTAAGTGGGAGAAAGTCGCAGGAATGAAACGGGTATTTGTGGAGAACAGAAAACTGAGGATCTTTATAAGGTCACTAACGATACAAAGAAAGCTGCCAGGAACATGGAAAAACAATAGAACAATGATAGAAGACGACTTTCCTGAGCTGAAAAGCAGTGCATGCAGTCATTCCAGATCTAAAAAAAAAAACAATAAATAGTGACAACAGTAAAGCTGTGTGGGCAAGAATAAAGAAAAAACCCTAAACCCTGCATTAACAGCAGGGCAAGTGGCAACTTGCTTCCTCAGCAACCAAAATACCATTTCTTCTTAAGCATGAAACGTCAAAACATCGTGGAATAAGTCTCCCAGAGTCTGCGGGCGAGCATAGGACTACATAGTGTTTTAACCTTCAAGGTACGTTTTGTCTGACAGCAGAAATAGCAGAGCTCAGAACGATTCCCCTCACGGACCCCTCCTCAGGGAATGACTCCAATCCAGCTTGTCATGAATCCAGGTGCCGAGCCCAAGAACAGAAAATTGTGTCATAAAAAGATCACCAGTAAGTACTGAAACCACGTGAACATAAATATGTCGAAGAAATCTGCTTACAAAAACAGACTCAGACATCAAGATTATTTTTCAGTCACAGATCTAGAATGTGAAACACAGTTATGTGTGTTATGGGTGGAATTGTGTCCCCCGAATCCATAGGTTGAAGCCCTAACCCGCAACATGACTGCATTTGGAGATGGGGCCTTTCAGGGGGTAATTAAGGTTAAATAAAACCATAGCGTGTGGCCCTAATCCCATAGGACTGGCTTCCCTATAAGAAGAGGAAGAGACCCCAGGGATGCACATAGAGGGAAGGCCAGTGTCGACACAATGAGAAGGTGGCGCCTGCAAGCCAGGGAGAGAGGCCCCTCCAGAAACCAACCTGCCAGCACCTTGACCTGGGACTTCTAGCCCCAGAACTGAGAGAAAACACATTTCTGATGTTTAAGCACCAAGTCTGTAGTATTTTGTTATGGTAGCCTGAGCCGACTAACATATGTACTATAAAATGTTTCCTATTTTAGAGTGTTGGGAAATCCACAAATTTTATTTGACAGTTAGAGGAACATAGGCTAAAGTGATTTTAATGAAAATAACCAGTCGATAAATTACACAGTCAATAAACAGCATCCAAAATACTGGTCAATATTGTTTCATTATTAATTTTAAGAAATAGAAATAAAGTAAGCATGCAATTAATAAAATAAGGATAATGGTCAGGAGAATCATAAAGACAAAAAATAAGGAACCAGAATATAGAAAAATAGTATAAATAACACAATTCAAGTGCTAATTATTTAAAAATAAGCAATAAAATAATTATTTTATAAGTCAAGAAAATAAAACACAAAATCACATTAAAATAGAGTTATGGAGAAGAATATTTTCTATTTTAGAGATATAAACCCTATATATAATGTATTTACTAATCTAATAATAAGCATTTTAACATAATTATACATTTTGACCAATTAGTATTTATATCAAAACTGCAAGGATGGTTTAATATTTATATATGCATTATCATAATTCATCACACCACTTGGTCAAAGAAAAACTATCTTTTTTATAGATCATAAAAATATCTTATAATAAAGTCTAACATCTATTTATGGGAAAAATTTCTATACAAAAATTGGATTTAAAACAAACCAAATGCAAACCATCATCAAAAATCTTAATGTCAGACTAATACAAGAAATTCATATTTAAAAAATGAATAAGCAGGGCTTCCCTGGTGGCGCAGTGGTTGAGAGTCCGCCTGCCGATGCAGGGGACACGGGTTCGTGCCCCGGTCCGGGAAGATCCCACATGCCGCGGGGCGGCTGGGCCCGTGAGCCATGGTCACTGGGCCTGCGTGTCCGGAGCCTTGCTCCGCAACGGAAGAGGCCAAAAAAGTGAGAGGCACGCGAAACAAAAAAAAAAAAAAAAAAAAAAAAAAAGCAAGGATGATTATTCTTAAAATCAGAATAAGCAAGGATGACCAATATCATCACAACCTTTTTTTTTTTTTTGCTGTACGCGGGCCTCTCAGTGCTGTGGCCTCTCCCGTTGCGGAGCACAGGCTCCGGACGCGCAGGCCCAGCGGCCATGGCTCACGGGCCCAGCCGCTCCGCGGCATGTGGGATCTTCCCAGACCGGGGCACGAACCCGCGTCTCCTGCATCGGCAGGCGGACTCTCAACCACTGCGCCACCAGGGAAGCCCACAATCTTTTAATACAAACAATAAGTACAATAACATGTATACTTACAACGTCTGGCATCTTAGTCAAGAAAATGACAAAAATTTTCTCTAATCTTTACATCAACCAATGAGGCAACATTATTTTCCCAATTTAAGGAAGACACAATGGAAGCTTTGGGGAAAGCCTCCTGGACGTGAACGGTAGGGTTGAGATGGGACCCAGGTGTGTCTAAACCCAAAGACATTCCTGGTGATCACTTGCCACTTACCTCCTTGTTCTGGACATTCTACATAATGAAATGAGACAAAAAGGAGAAATAGAAGGCAAATATGAGGAAGAGGGGGCCAAATCAGTGTTGTTTGTAGATCATGTAACTATTTACATGCAAAATTCAAAGGAGTCTTGAAAATCAGTAATGATAAAAGGTGGTCAGGCACAAATAATGTGAAAAATCTCTGTGCTAGTATTAGAAAATATAAGGAAAAGGATGCACTTTTTAATAGCAACAAAAAAATATAAAATACCTAGGAATGCATACCCACAGATGTGGAGGACCTATATACCAAAATCTGTCATCTGCTAAAGAGAAAATCTCTAAGAACAAAATATTATAAAGATATTATTTCTCCCCATATAATCTGATAGGACAAATCTAAATTTATTTAAAGAAATGGAGAAAAACTAATTTTAAAACATTATTTAAAGTACAGTAAGGTGATACCTGTACAAATGATATTAAAATGTATTTTAAAGTTTTAATAATTGTAAAAGTATCACAGGGAGTCTGGGATTGACATGTACACACTGCTATGTTTAAAACAGACAACCAACAAGGACCTACTGTAAAAAAAAATTAAAAAAATATACTCTCAGTAACTTTCAAATATACAATACAGTATTAGCAACTGTAGTCTTCATGCTGCACATTACGTCCCCAGGACTGACTTATTTATAACCGGAAGTTGGTACCTTTCACCACTGAAGGGTGGATTTTAAGTAAAGAAGCTGCTATTGGGATTTTAGATGCAACAGTATCTTCTGGGCTATGCTATGCACTCAGTGGTGATAAACCAGGTTTCTCTCGAGTGCGAAACTATGCAATGTCATCTGATACTCATAATGCTAATCCTAAAGCCCATATGACTAAGTTCTGTGCACTGTAATTGGCGTTCTCTGTATCTTACTACATTTGGCTTCTTTAGAAAATGACTAGAGGAAGGCTGGATAGTGGCTTCGGCCACTGGTCTCCCATCTGCGCTTCTTCCATCCTCCACTGTCCTGCCAGAATTCAAATAAAATTCCATTCTTCTTTTAAAAACTTATTATATTCTTGATTAATCAGAAATTTCTCTTCCTCAGTCAGGCTTAGAAAAAGAATCTTTCCTGCTTAGATATGAGAGACAGAATCTGGACACTTCTTTCCAAAAATATAGATCCCATTTTGCAGAGTGTATTTTCATGATGGAATTCAAGCCTGTTTGAAAAGGTATGTGGGTGGTATGTGCTTTTTTATGGCTTTGGAAACTGCACCTGACAAAATAGGGGGTGTTAAGCCTGCGTCTTTAGAGAAAGCAAGTGGTGCTGAGGCAGGAGGGGGACAGTCTAACATGCCGTCACCTCTAACCTTCAGGCTGACCTCCGACCCTGAGGGCTGCACTCACTTACGCTGGCGTCTTTCTGAGAAGAGCGGCTGTCGGTTCTCCCAGGCTCTGAAGAGCTCCTGAAGGGCAGACAAAGTCTTAGGGGCCAGAGGAACCGTCCTACATAAAGCACCATCGCTGGGCTTGACTCATGCCTGGAAAAGCTCCGCCATCATTGGAAGTGAGCTCTGTAGAGAGGGTCTGCTCTGTCCCAAGAACCCTCTTGCCTTTCTGTCTTCTAACACCGAGCCAAGGTCCCTCAGGGGTCCAGACAGGTAAGATTTAACCTGAGAATGATGTAACCAGAAATGAAAGCAGCTGTCAAGTCTTCTGATGGTAATAAATCAGGATTGTCAAAGTACAGTTATTATACTCTCAATTGCGTTCTTTTTCTCTTTGCAAAGTACCTTATGAGGCGTATACAGAGACCGTGGAGAAGAAAGTATTTCATACAGGGTCTGGAACTGCCTTCAGGGTCCCGCAGAGTTCCTTACCCAGCTCGAGCCAGCAGGCTAACACCACGGAGTTTCCGGATGTGGTCAAAGGCAGATTCTGCCTTAGGTTATTTAGATGGAGGAGATATAAAATCACTACTTAAAGCTGAGGTAGGAGGTAGATGGGCCCCTGGGCTGGACAGCTGGTGTTTGTCAAGTGGAGTAACACTGAAGCTCTGTTCTCACCCAGGCTCTCCAAGGACAAAGCTAGTGTCAGAAGCTGAGCTCTGCTGAAGCAAAGAGATAAGATAACCCCTCCTAAGATCAAGTAAAACTTCCCTGCCTGCACACGCGCAGGAAGGCTCCTTGGGGGTCGAAAAGGGAGAGGCCGCCACCTCACAATATGTATGGACATGCAACCACAGGCCTCTGCGCTGGGATCCATCTCAGCAGAAAGTTGTGCACACATGTTGGGGAGGATCCTGGGACCAGTCAGGTGTGAAAAAGGAAACGAGCTAGCTGGCCAAAGGTAAACAAAGTCCCGGAAGGCCTGTCCTACAGAAGGGATTAGAATCGCCTCTGTACTGCACTCCTTCTCAGGATGCCCACACTGACAGGGGACGCCCATCCCCTTTCTCTATGGGCGTGCATTTCTGCCCTGCTTCTGACTTAAATAAACAAACTGCTTCCCTGTGTGCTCTCCCATACCTTGTGCTATGCCTCTAATAATAAACTTTGTACCTGTTTTTACGGTTTTTCCCTCCTTGAAACATTCTTGCTTTCAAATGGGGTAAGAACTAGGGCCACTTTTCTTCTAGCCTCAAGGTCTAGCGGCTAGGATTCCTGGTTTTCATCCAGGCTACCCAGGTTCAATCCCTGGGCAGGGAACTAAGATCTCTCTGCAGGACTGCTCACTGCTATCTCTCCGAGATCAAGGCTACAGGGCTTTTCATTCAACAAACATGGAAGAAAGAAAGAGCGATGGGAAAAGAACAAGAGAAAGGAAGAAAAACAAGAAAGAAATAAGGAGCAAGAAAAGAAAGAAAACAAGAAGAAGGAAGGAACGGAAGGAGGAAGGAGATCAACCATACAAATCCTGCCTTCTCGGGAGCTGCAGGTTCAGATGAATGACGCTTGGCCCCTGAATCCATGGAGCTCACACTAACAGGAGTGACAATGTGATGATGAAAAACAGGTCTAAAAACAGACTTTATATACATAAATTTAATTTCAATAATTAAAATTATTTTAATAGCAAAAGTTGCATACTATGATAAATCGAATTTTATAAGTAATTATCTAAAATGAAAGGGAATTTTAAACTGTCTTAGATTTTCTTTTTTTGGAAGATTTAACTTTTTAAAATGCAAAATAAGAATTTTATCCTCTAATATCTTCAAATTATAAGAGGAGAGAAGAAAGATGTATTTAAGAAAATGGATATAAATTTATTTACATGTACCACATTTTTTAAAGAACCTCTTGGAAAAACATAATTATTTCAAGAATAATACCATTTTTTATTTAAAAAACCCTATATATTATTAACGAAGGCATAAGTACAAGAAATCATTACTTTTGTAAGCCAAAAAATAGAAAATTAGAAAAATAGAAATTAACACTATAAGGAAAATTCACTCAATAGCTGGAGGCAATGCTATAGAAAAAAGCAAGGGTCAGTGAATGTTGTACCTTCAATACCTATCAGATAGAAACATAATAATGCTTAGCAAATATTTAACTAGAGGAAAACATTTCAAAGCTAAATTTGATTACAAATCACTATTGGTAAAAAGAAAAAAGCTTACACTGAACTTGTATTAAATCAGATTTCATATGTCCCATGTGTGAGGCTAGATATCGGTGACGCATGTTTTACTATTCTTATTTTTTAAACCTAAATAAATTTAGTATAAATTCATGGCAGCATTACAGACTTACTGACTAGGTATATTAAATAATTTCGTATGGAACTGAAACTCCCAGAAACAGAAAGACTTTTTGTATGTTTATCTTAATATGCTCAATTTCCACTTCTGTGAAGGGTCTAACTAGCAAAGGTGTAACCGACATTATTCAGGTAACTTCAGCTTTGGGTCTTGACCTGGGCTCATCAAATAAAGTTCAATATAAGTGATATAGCACCAATGTGAACACTTGTACAGATTAACATCACCTTCTGGCACGTTGAAGCTAATGGCACATAGAAGGGATTCTACACGGTAGAATTCATCCTGGGAATGTAAAGGTAGTTCAAGGTAAGAAGACCAGTCAATGCAAGACACATATTAACAGAATGAGGAACAAACACACACAGTCGCCTAAATAGATGCAGAGAAAGCATTTGAAAAAATTCAACACACTTCGCTGGTTAAAATAAAGAAACCCAGCAAACTAGGAGTACAAGAGAACGTTTTTAACATGACACAGGACAATTGAAGAAAAGCTACAGCTAACATCATACTTAATAGTGAAAGACTAAAATCTCCCCCCTCCACAAGATCAAGAACGATACAAGGATGGCCACTTCCACATAGTACTGGAGGTCCTAGCCAGAGCAATTGGGAAAGAAAAAGAAACAAAAGTCATTCAAATTGGAAACGAAGAAGTAAAGCTGTCTCTATTTGCAGATGTTGTGATTCTGTACAAAACCTATAGAATTCATGCCCCAAATAAACTAACTATTAACAATAATAAAGAAACCCAGTAAACTTGCAGGGTATGAGATCAACACAAAAAAATCAGTTGTATTTCTACACAGCAGTAAATAATCTGAAAGGAAATTTTAAAAATTAGATTTACAATAGCATTCAAAAGAGTAAAATATCTAGAAAGAAATTTACCCAAGGAAGTAAACGCTGTATTCACTATAACTACAAAACATCGTTGAAAGAAGTCAAAGACCTAAATAAATGGAAAGACATCCCATGATTATAGACCCAGAAAACTTAAAATTGTTAATACTGCAATACTCCCCAAAGTGGGCTTCATACTGAACACACTTTCTGCCCATATTTAACGGCCTTTTTTGAAGAAATAGAAAAGCTGATTCTCAAATTCATATGGAACTATGAGGAATCCCAAAACAGTCAAAACAATCTTAAAAAAAAAATAGCAGAACTCACACTTCCCAGTTTCAAAATTTACTATAAAGCATTTGCGAATTCACCTACTTGCTAGAATTTGTTACCCCAAAGTCAGTACTTGCAGCACTTGCTTTCGGGGTTACTTGCAGGCACACCCAGAGTGGTAAAATGTCGAGTCGCCCGAGGCTCATGTTCCTAACTGCGGTCACACAAGGCTGCCCTCTGCCTTCCTGTTTCAGGTCTCACCCATAAACAGGTGAACAGCTGTGCCATCGCAGCATATTTAGTGCCCCATTTTTTGCATTTTTGTGCATGTTTGGGATGATTTTGAGGTTTAAAAAGGCCCCCAGGCATATTGCTGAAGCGCTGGCTAGTGTTGCTAAGCACGAGAATGCAAAGTCCCTGATGAAATAATCCTTGTTTACAAGTTCTAACAACTTTGTCGTGAGCATCTGTAGTTTGTCCTCACTGATTTTTAGTTTTACTCTTTATTTGTGTCAAAGTTATTCATGCACAGAGGCAACTGACTTTCCTCTGTCAGCTAACACGTGTGTACGATACCCTTATTTCTATGTCACACGTTTGAATGGACACTGCTGAATTTTCAGATCAGATCTGTTGTGCTGTGTTCCCACTTCTGCGCCCCCAGAACTGGCCCCACTTCCTCCCCTCCAGGCTCTGCGTGAGCTCTGCGTCTTCCTCAAACAGGTATCTTGTAACCTGGTTTAGATCAATGTCAGCATTCAGTTTGTCACTGCAAATTTAATTGGTGAGGACATGTAATAAACTATGGCTCTGTGTTTTAAAGTAGATTCCCTTTTCTCTGGAGTTAGTAATTGCCTTGCTTTTTATTTGGTTGTTACTCAAGTAATGCAACACCAACTCACCTCTCCAGGCTTTCAGACCCATCATCAAGTTTTCTCCCAATTTCTTCTGGGAGACAGAACCCTCTACGCCGGAAGCACAAGTGCTGCCCCGGGGCCACCCCACCCCCTGTCGTGGGCAGGCTCTTCTTTCCTGGTTCCTCTCTTGTTCTCGGTGAAGGACACCTTCCAGCAGCTTCCTTAGGAGGGCAATTAGGAGGCACATATCTTTGTCTGAAAGTGTCTAATCAGATCTGAAAACCTCTGTATTCCACCCTCAGATTTGACTGTTAAGTCTGCCTGGATTTGGTGCATAAGGTGGAAGTCGTTTCTCATGGGAACGTGGGATCTTCTGATCTTGGTGCTGCTTTGTGAATGGCTGGTCCTTGTGTTTTGTCTCAGGGTTGCTGCTTCCCTGCTGTCCTGAAGTTTCCCGGCCTCATGCTTTGGTTTGGTTGGATTTTCATCCCTTGTGCTGGGCCCTTGGTGTTGCCTTTCAGTTTGGAAAGCCATGTCTTCTAGTTCTGGAGACGTGTTCTTTAATTATCTCAGTGGCCTCTTTCCCTCAGATGCCTCTGCCCTCTGATCCTGGAACCCTGATTTAGTGACAAAGGCCTGGAGGACTGGTTGCCCAAGCTTCGTTTTTACTCCACCACCTTTCCTGTCTCTGCCTTTTAGCGCTAGCTTCCAAAAGATGTCCTCAACAGTAGTCTCCAACACTTACTGAGTTTTAACTTTTGTCACGTATTTTTAATGTGGAAGGGTCCATTGTTGTTCTCTGAAGGTTTCTGTCTGATAACATCTGTTCTCACCTGATACCATCTCTAACCTCCCTCAAGATGTTATTCTTTTTCTGCTTTCTTGTGCAAATTGTGCATTTGCTTGCTGTCTATTTGTTCTCTGTCTTTCCTGCAAGAAAGTTTCCTGATATGGCTGGTAATCTCTGGGGTCCATCGTCCATTCTGTGTTACTCACCACCCTTGCAGTGGCGCGACCCCATGCAGCCGTCTCCAGGCGAAGCACAGGTCTTCCTGGCTCTGGGAATGTTGCTCTTCCCTGCGCATCCCCAGGACTGGCTTGGCCGACTCTCACCTGCCCTCTGTCCTCCTCGGGAGGGAGACACTTCCCTTCCCCTGAGGCCACCCTTCCAGTGAAAGCCGCCACCAGTGAGGCCAAGATTCTGCTATCCCAGCGCAATGTGAGGTAGCTGGCAGCTCCCCTTCTAAAGAAGAAAAAAATGCAAGTTTGGAGGCGGCGTGAGGGTGCTGAACGTCTCCAGTATGGGTGGGCACCCCCAGGGAGGGGAGAATGGACTTATCCTGCTTTCCCACACCCTTCACGACCTGCCAGGCAGTCTCCCCAGTGCACCCACACCAGCACCTGCAGGGAGCTGCTGCTGACAGGGAAGATTCAGACGCCCAGTCTGCTTCCGAGGGAAAAAGTAGGAAAATGCCTAATTTTACATAAAACTCAATATGCACACAAAGACATGAGGGGTTTTGGAATCACGGCCCGGGAGAACAGCCTACAGGACTCATCCCGTAAGCACGGATCAGGCAACAAAAATTGTGTGCTACCTGGTGGCTATTCTGCCGGGGGCTGGAGGTGAGCGTGCTCGCCTTTGTGGAGGGTCTGGGCGAGCAGAGTAATGTCAGCCTCAAGTGCACGAGTGCCGGCACTTAGCAGAGCCATCTGAGAGCTGCGGACTGTGTATCCAAAGCAATTATATTTCCGAACATATTCAGAGTTAGTTTTAACCTTTTATAGTCCTTTCCGAACAGTTTTCACTGTTCAGAGACTCTTTTAAAGCTTTTCTTTATTACATTTGGAAATGCAGACAAGCGCATTACTGTAAATTGTGAGTGAAAGAGAAAGGGGCCCCGGCACGAGGCGTACAGTCTGTTGGCTGACACGGAGGGAGGGGGGCGCACCTGGGTCACGCAGAGTCGTCCCCAGCCTGCCCAGGCCGGGACCTCCGCCTGAGTCCCGGCCCAGGATGTGTGGGCCCCTCTGCACCCCATCGGCGGCCTTGTGCCGCATGGCCTCAGGCGCACCCACACCTTCATTTCCATCTGCAGAGAGTGTATCAGCGCGCAAGGCAGAGCTTCCCGGGCTGCTGCTCGCCCTGCACTGCCGCCGGAAACCTGCGGGCTCACCAGCTGGTGCCCGTGCGCCCCTGCGGGTCACTGCCGCGCTGTCTGGGAGCTGCCGGCCACGTCCTCTCACAGTCCGCTCTCGGACTTGTCCCCTAAGAGCGCTCCGACCCGGCGCAGCCTCTTGCGTCCTGTCCTGCATCTCTGGGTCCATCCTCGCCTCGCCCCGCGGCCCTTCCCCTGAAGGAAACGCTCCCCCAGGTCTCCGGTGCTCTGCTTCCCTGCGCTGCGCACGTGGTGTGGTGGCGGGAGTTTCAGGACGAGGGAGGACCGGGCGGAGGGCGCGCCCAGTGATGGGAAGCGGGATGGAGACCCCAGGAGCGAGGAGGCGTCTGGAAACTCCTTCAGTGTGAAGCCGACATTGGCCTGGCTGTGCTGCTGTGGTTTAGAGGGGCCGAGATTTGACGGAATGAGAACGAACCATTGCGAGTCAGAACCCCGCAAAAAATACCACGTATGAGTTCCCTCCGGAAGAGCACAGCAGAAGTCACGGATTCCCGTTTTGTGTATGTATATATATTTGTGCCTAAGCGTAGATTGTATGTTTTTATTTTTCCTTTTTTGTTGTTTCTGAGGGTTTTTTTTTTAATTGAGGCAAAATTTTCATGCAGTCAGATGTACAGATCTTAAGGGTACATTTTTTAAGACTTTACTTTTTTAGGTTAACAACAAAATTGGAAGGGCAGTATAGAGATTTCTCATATACCCCTCCGGCACCATGTGTGCACAGCGCCCATTACCACCACCCCGTCCAGGGGGCGTTTGTTCCCAAGGATAAACCTGCACTGACACATCGTCACCACCCAGAGTCCATCGTTTACATCAGGGTTCAGACTTGGCATTGTATGTTCTGTGGGTTTGGACAGCTGTATAATGACGTGTGTCCCCTGCTATAGTGATATACGGAGTGTTTCACTGCCCTAGACTCCTCTGTGCTCCGTCTACTCTCCCCTCCCTGCCCCCACCCCCTGGCAACCACTGACCTTTTTATTGTCACCATAGTTTTGTTAAGGGTACATTTTGATATTTTGATAAATATGTATTTTGTTAATATGTCTTAAAACCAGCATGCCAGCTGTATTAGTTTCCTGGGGCTGCAGAACAAACGACCACAAACGGGGGGTTAAACCAACACACACTTATTCCCTTACAGTCTGGTGGCCGAAGTCCATGGCGGGCTTCACTGCGCTGCGGTCAGGGTGTCGGCAGGGCCGCTCCCCCTGAAGCTCTAGGGCAGAACCTGGCTCCCTGCCTTGTTTGGGTCCTGGAGGTTGCCCTCCGTCCACCGCCTTTTCTCCCCCTGCTTCCCTGGTCACGTCCCTTCTCGGCTGTCTTCACACCTCCTGTGCCTCCCTCTTCTCGGCAAATCCGGGACCATCTCAAAATCCTTATCTTAGTCGTATCTGCAGAGTCCCTCTTCCATATGAAATCACATCCACAGGTCCCTGGATTAGGGCCTGGGTATCTCTGGAGGCCACCACACCAGTCAAGATGCAGGAAGGGCTCCGTCATCCCCATGGACACCAGTGCCCACGGGCAACCATAGTTGTGGCGTCTGTCGACAGGATTGCTGGTTCTTAAACAGCATGAGGGCGCCAGGTGCCCGCCCTCTCCTCCGCCTACATCGGGAGCCGGACGTCTCCACCCTTGCCTGTGCTGTGTGTGCACCAGCGGTCCCTGCCTCACCGTTGCTTGGTAGCATCCGTTGTACGGTTGTATCATACTTTTAAAATCTATTTTCCTGTTGATGGGGATTTGGACTGTCCACAGCAAAGCCAGTGCAGACATCCCTGAACAAGTCTTTCGTGGACAGATTTTTTCCTGCGATTTGGGTGGACACCAGAGTGGAATCACTGAGCGAAATGGCAGGTGCATCTTTACCTTGTCAGGAGCTGCCAAACTTCTGCAAAGTGGTGAGCCTTCCCCCTCAGCTCAGGTGAGAGTTTCAGCTGCTCCCCAGTCCCCTACACATTGGGTTGGGTTTTTAATTTTATCAAAGTGTTATCACACCGCGACATTAGTTTACACGCCCTCAAATCTTATTTGTGAGCATCTTTTTGTGTTTTTATTACCCATTTGTACATCATCTCTGGTGGAACGTCTTTATGTCATTGAATCATTTTTATTTGGTTATCTACTTTTTATTGATTGGCTGGAGTTATTTATATACTCTGTTTACAAGTTCTTTCTCAGATATATGTACTCTGAATATTTTCTGCCAGTCTATGATTGCCTTTGTGTTTTCTTAATGATATGTTTCAAGGGTATTTTAAATTTTTGATGCTGTTTGATTTTCCAATTTGTTCTTTATAGATTAGCGCCTCTTTTGTTCTCTTTAAGAAATCTTTGTCTAAGGTTGCCAGGATACCCTCCAGCATTTCTTCTGGAAGCTTTATAGTTTTAGCTTGTATTTGATGTGTGAACCGTAACGTATTTATATGTGTATGAGAGGCAGGGATAGAAGTTGTTTTTTCCACATGTTTATTCTGTTGTCCCAGCACCATGTTAAAAAACACCTTTCTCCATTTAATTTCTTTAGAATTTTTTAGTCTACATAGGGTTTATTTCTGAGCTGCTTGTTGCACTGGTGAAATTACCAATGTGTATGTGCCAACCCCAGCCTGTCTTTAGAGTGAGTCTTGGAATTAGGAAGGATGGGTCCCTTCTTGATTCTTTCTTATCAGAAATATTTGAGCTATTCCAGGTCCTTAACATTTCCATATAAATGTTAGAATTAACTTTTATATACTTATATTTTTAGAAAAACAGTCTGTTGGTATTTTGGTTGAAGTTGTGTGGGATTAATTTGTGGGTATTTGAATTCTTAACAAGAGCCTCTACATTAATGAAAGTAGTGTTTCGCTCCATTTACCTAGACCTTTAATTTCACTGCAAAATTCTTGCCCTTTTTATGAAATTCACTCTTGAATATTTTATATTCTTTTTTTGATTCTATTATGAATAAAGTTTCATTTTTCACTTGATCTATGCTAGTATATAGCAATGCAATTACTTTTTGTATTTATTTTGTGTCTTATGGCTTTGCTAAGTTCACTTATTATTTCCAGCAGTTATTTGTAAATTCCTTAGAATCTTCTGCATAAACAATTGTGCCACATGTAAATTTAAAAGTTTTATTTTTTCTGTTCCAATTTGTATGAGAGCTTCATGACAAAGAAACTGGTACTGGAATTGCCACTTGCCGTAAACAACCAGAAACTGGGGAAAACATATGGAGCATCTGTTTTCATGTTGGACGACAGGCGAGTGGGTCTAGGATCCCAGAGGAGAGGGGAAATTGAGGTGAAGTCCACAATTGCCCGTTTTTCTGCCTGGACCACTTTCCAAGCTGCAGCACAGGGAGGGAAGCCCACCGTGGCGTGGGTTCTTTCTGAATGGGAGAGACCAATTGAGTTTGGAGAGGCTGAGCAACTGGAGTTTACAGAGCAGATTCCCAGAGGAGAGTGATCAGAGATGGAAAGAGCTCCAGAAATCTGCAGTCCTTGGCTGCGCAGGAAGCATTGTGTGAAGGGGACACTTTCAGGGCAGGGCAAAGAGCGGCTCTCAGGAAGCTGTGAGGCAAACAGTCCTCAGAGCTTATGCAGCGTTGGGAGCAGCAGTTCCAACCAGCCGAGTGGAGAGAGTGTGTCCCACCCGAGGACGTTCAGGACACGGCCCAGAGCCACTGGTAACTGCAGGCCTGGCACCGAAGACGACACACTCCAAGCGAAACATAAAAGCAAGCCTTTTTATCCCTTTTTCTTGCTTGAATGCATTGGCCAGGTACTCCTGTGCAGAGTTGAATTGAAGTGGTCAGAAAGGTCATCCTCGTCTTGTTCCTGATCTGGGTGGAAAAGCCTTCAACATTTCACCATTCAGTGATATGCAGGTTTTTCATAGATGCCCTTTATCAGTTTGAGGAATTCCTTTTTATTCTTTGTTTGCGTTTGCTATCTTGAATGAGTGTTTAATTTTGTCAAATATTTTTCTGCACTTCTTGAAATGATATGGTTTTTCCCCTTTATTTTGTTAGTATGTTGGTAAATTGATGTTTTTCAAGTGTTAAATCGATCTTGCACTCCTGGGATATATCCCACTTGGTAATGTTATATTTCCTTTTTATTTCCAATACTTTTATGATTATGTTCATGAGGAATACTTGCATGTGTGCATATGTGTATCTATACACACATGTACGTACATAGATTTATGTTTTTGTCATATTCTGGTGTCAGGGTGGCATGGACTCATAAAACCACACACACAAGTATTGGGTGTATTCCTCCTTCACTTACATTCTGTAAGAGTTACTGTAAATTTCCATTATTTCTTCCATCGTTCCAGAATTCACCATCTGGGCTCAATGTTATCTTTGCGTTAAGGTTTTTTGATAAACTTGAAGACAAACATTCAAACTTTTTCTTCATGCATGGCTATTCAGATTTTCAATTGATTTTTGTGTCTATTTTGGTAAGCTATCTCTGTCAAAGACTTTGTTCATTTCATCTAAGTTATCAAATTTATTGGAATAACTTTGTTTATAATATTCTCTTATAATCTTTCTAAATTATGTAGAAATTGCAGTGATTTTCCCTCTTTTATTTCTGATAATTTGTGTTTTCATTCATCTCACTAGAGAGTTATCAATTCACTATTCTTTTCAAAGAACCAACTTACAATATTTTTGTCTTTATTGTTTGCTTTTCTCTGTTTTACTTATTTCAGTTCATCTATCTATTTGGTTTCAATTTACCAATTTAATTTAATTACTTTTTCTAGTTTCTTATGTGGATACATAGAAGAAATTTAAATGATTGGTCTTTTCTAATATCAGCATTAAAACTGGAAATTTCCCTCTAAATGCTGTTATTACTGTATTTATTTTCATAAAGTTAAAAAATTTTCTAATTTTTCTAGTGTTTTCATCCCTTATCAATGAGTTATTTAGAAGTGTACTGTTTAAATTCCAAGCACTTGGGGGCTTTTGTAGATCTTTTTTTTTTTTTTTTGTAATTGATCTTTCACTTGATTCTGTTTTGATCAGAGAACAGAAACTGTAAGGTTTCAGGCTTTCAAAAGTTACTGAGACTTATTTTATGGCCCAACATGTGGTCTACCTGGGAGTGTTCCAGCTGCACTTGGAAAGTATGTGCATGCTCTAGTTTTTGTGTGGAGTGTTCTATAAAAGTAAAATAGGTCAAGGTAGTTGATAATTGTTTAAAGTTTTCATATTCTCATTTTGTGTCTAGTTATTCTATGAATTACCAAGAAAGGGGTGTTAAAAATCTTCAACTGTGATTTTGGATTTGTCTGTCTTCCTTTCATTCTCAGGTTTCTTATAAAAAGAAAGTACTTTGAGGTTTATATTTAGAAAATTGACCATTTTATATTTGTAAAATGTTCCTCTGTACCTCTGGTAGTAGTTTCTGTCTTTAAGTCTACATTGTCTGGTACTAAGGTAGCCATACCAGCCTTCTTATACTGATTGCAGATACATCTTTTTCAAGCCTTTTACTTTCAACCTATTTTTTATATTTATAGTCTCTTGTAGGCAGGATATGTCTTATTTTCTATTTAGTCTATTTAGATAATCTCTGTATTTTAATTGGAATATTTGACCCATTTACATTTAACAAAATCGCAAAACAGTCATGCTTAGTGAGGCTAAGCTATCCTGAAAAACGTAAAAACAGATGGAGAAGAACCTAAGAATCTCTGCTGAAAATGTGCTAGCCCCTGCCAACTGTTCACAGATGAATGAGAGAGCCCGTTAGAGACCAATTGAACTACCTCAAGCCTGAAGAACATCAGCTAACCCACAGAATTGTGAACTAAAAACAGTTATTGTTTTAACTGCTAAGTTTTGATTACACAGCCAAAAACTAGCTGATACACTACCTCACTGACTACTGTTTAATTAATTGACTGTTCTAACTACACTTTCCCATAACTGTCTCATCTCTAAGTTAGTCCAAATGTTTTTTGCCTGACACTTTTCCCCTGTTATATATCTGTAGAAAATCTGTTAAGTCCACTTCTGGCTGAAAACAAACAAAAACACTTGTGCTAAATTTCATTCTGCAGATGATTTCATTCGAGTATGTTCAGCTTCTAAGATCTCTGCTCATCTTCAAGTAATGATATGTTTTCTTAGATGATCCCAAATTATCCACCGAAACTTCTATTTTAATCTTTAGGAGGCTGACTTTTTTCTTTAATATGTTTGCCTATTCTTGACTTTTTCCCCTTCTTTCTTCAATATTCCATCAGTTAGAGTACTTTCTTTGGGCAGCCAAAAAATCTCACCCATGTCTATTTTTGAATGCTGTTATCAAGTCAGTATATAGGTGGGGACTATAACGTCTCTGTGAAAATTTAATGGTGCTAAAAATCCAAATACATGGAAAATCTATACAGTTGACCCTTGAACAGCAAGGGGGTTAATTTGAGTATAATTTATATTTGGCCACTGTATCCATGGTTCCTCCACATCCGAGGGTTCAACCAATGATGGACTGTGTAGTCCTGTAGTGTTACTGCTGAGAAATACCCAAGTGTAAGTGGACCCACGCAGTTCAAGGGTCAGCTGTGTATTTATATATGGTTATCCTGAGGTTGCTCTAGCAGAGAATGAAACGTCTCAGGGAAAGGATGAGACCCAATAAAAACATCATTGGTCATTAACTCACAAATATTCTAAACAGAGCGAACTTGTATATGCATCTCACAGGCACACTGTCTTCAATATGTGTCATTGATGAAAAACATTAACTTTCAAGCTCACTTTCATCAAACAGTTGAATCAAACAAAACCAAAACACAAAGTGCCAGGACCTGTGAGAGGGCACTAAGCTGAGCTCGTATGTTGTCAATACTTGTAGGAGCGCCCGTGCTCTTATTGGTGGTGGTCTGGAGCAAGATTTTGTGCACAAGTACTTTTAACACTTCATGTACAAATCAAAAAGAAATGAAAATTTCAGTTTAGTAACATTTTGGAGCCTGAGAATCATTTTCTAATATAAAATTCAGGATTCCTAAGAAACAACACAGGAGACTAAAATATTAGGTACTGCTGTTGGCTAAACTAACATTTGTTTTCATGCCCTCACATTCTCAAAGCACAATGTTTTATTTATGGGAACTTTATATAAAACTTGGAAAATTGAACAAAAATAAACAGATATGGTTTGCTTTTTTAGTCATGAGAGTTCAAAACTTACCAGTTCAACAATGTGTTCACAGGACCGCCTAAAACAACATCAGGGTAGACGTGGCAAAGATGGGTAACTCAAGCCACCATCATGCCTCTTTTGAGTCACAGAATTGTTGTCTTGGACCCGCCATAGGCAGAGAGAGTTCCAGGTCCAGCAGGAGGCAGCCCACGTGTGTGGGAAATAAGATTTCTGGCTTCTAGGTCCTGGATCTACAAACCATGAACGTGGAACATCTGGAGACTTGAGTTGTGTGTTGCAAGGATGAAAAAAGAAGGAGCTGATAGAGACCTGGGAGGAATCTTTCCCAGCCGGCCTGGCTCTACAGGAGCCCTCCCTCCATCCATCTACTCATTATGGCCGCCAGGCGTAAGGAAGGAACTCTAGGTCTTCAGCCAGAGCTGGCAACCAGAGGTTGGTTTCCATATTTACCTTCATGGATTCTAATTATTAATGTAGCCCTGGGAGGTCGGGCGACAGCGTACAAGAACCATAGGTGGTCACCACATCCCTGAGATGCAGAGTCAGTTTACACCATTTCCAGTCTTGTACCAGAAACAAGGGGCCAAGCTACCAAACTCCTGGAGAACAGGAGACCCCACAGTCAGCCAGCAAACCCCAGGGACAAAGAAAGCAAAACAGCTTCCGCAGGGTGTGCACCCCTCTAGGCTAAGCCATCACTTTACCGCTGTTTTCTGGTCTCTCTTTTTTTAAAAAAATATTAATTTATTTATTTATTTTTGGCTGTGTTGGGTCTTCGTTTCTGTGCGAGGGCTTTCTCTAGTTACGGCGAGTGGGGGCCACTCTTCATCGCGGTGCGCGGGTCTCTCACTGTCGCGGCCTCTCTTGTTGCGGAGCACAGGCTCCAGACGCGCAGGCTCAGTAGCTGTGGTGCACGGGCTTAGTTGCTCCGCGGCAATGTGGGATCTTCCCAGACCAGGGCTCGAACCCGTGTCCCCTGCATTGGCAGGCGGATTCTCAACCACTGCGTCACCAGGGAAGCGCGTTTTCTAGTGTCTTGTACTCACGTCTCTGAACACCCTACTTTTTCTCCGGTTCCTTTTAAGGTTTAGGGGAAAGCAGTTGATATAATAGACAGATGGATGCCATGGAAATGCAGAGGATAGAAACAGAAACACTTTATCCTTCACATAAAGTTCCACATATTTCTGAAATAAACTAGCTTTTCAAAGCGGCACTACCTTCCTGCTCCGAGGCTGCACAAACAGGCAGCCCACCGTCCCAGTGAAGAGCCGGACCGCGGGGCAAGGGCTCTGGGTTCAGGCCACAGTCTGCACCCCCAAACCCCCGCCACCAAAAACTCCACTTACCCCTATGACTCAAAAAACCCTGGCTCAGAAGGAACAGACTGCAAGATATTCAGCTTTCCCTGTAGCTCTAAGGGCTTCTATTCACCGAGGCTGTTGCTTACGGCCCAGGGCAGCCTGAGGGACCAGAGCTCTCGGCACCCTTCAGACAAGGTCTGGCTGCCCTTCAACCCAGACAACTCAGCGCAGCTTCAGAGCTGAGAGAAGCACAGGCAGACCCCGGGGAGGGAGCGGAGCGCAGGGGTGATGGCAGGTGGAGTCACGGCAGGTGGGTGACAGGTGCCCCCTGACCCCGCTCGGATCAGGGGAAAGAAGAGTTCTCTCCAGAAAATGCATCAAGCTAGCGCCCCTGGTCCCACAGTCTTCCTGGGGCTGATGACCCTACACAGGGCTCGGAGGCAGCCCCTCCACCTGCAGCGCCCACCCCCGCCGGCCTCCCCAAAACTGCAGCATGTTTTCTTTCTCTTTGCTTCGTGGGGCCTGGAAATCACACCTCATATTCGAAGCTCCTCTCCCCTCACAGGCCGTGTCAGGACCCAGCCCACGTGGATCTGGTCAGCCTCTGAGACGGTGTCCACAGCGGCCAAGCTTCCAACAGCCTCTAAAAGGGGCAGCTTTCATGCTAATCTTATCATTTCAGATCCAAAATAAATCTATTTAAATAACTAAAAACAAATGGTATTTTAGATGCTCAATATACCTTGAAATTTCTTTTATGATAGTTCTTGGCCTGACGGAGAGGATAACCCTGCAAGATATGTTGGAAAAGAGGAAAAATCACCACAAATTGTCCTCCACACACCAGACCTGTGTCCACACCGCAGCCCACGTGGTGGGGCATCATCCCTGCCTCGTAGATGAGGAAGCCGGGGATTTAAAACCCGCCCAAGGTCACACAGCCTGACTTCCGCACCCCTCCCGCCCCCTGGGGACACCCACTCCACACCTGTGACCTGGACCAGCAGCCCCTCGATGTCTGGCCAGACACCTCAGGGATGGGTGAGAAATGACCCAGCAGGTCGCAGCTGCCCTTTCCTCGGGTCAGGACACACATGCACGTTTCCAGTTCAGGCGTGTGGAGGACAGAGACCTATCTGCCTGTGGTGTTTGGTAATGGCTGAGCTAGGACTCTTCCACCTGCACCTCTGTGAGCACCCACTAAAGAGTGTCAGGGTCCACACTTAAATGAAAGGTATGAGGATTTGCATGGATTACTTGAATGAAAACTTTACAAAACTTCTTTTACCTTATCTGTTTAAATATTGTATATAAATATAAGAAAATGTTCTATCAAATGTGTGCATTCTACAACCCACGATATTTCCCACCTACAGCTTCGGCCACAGTCATCCCAGGTGTGCCCAGGGTTTTGGGCTCTAGAAGCTGTCCCCTGGAGTGCACCTGCCCAGAGCAAAGGCGAGCAGGTCAGGCTGTGTCACAGAGGCTCAGAGCTCATGCCCACACGTTTCCTCAATAGAGTGAAGAAAACGCCACTGAAGCGATTGCTCTTCAAGCTCCCCTCTGCCTCTGGCTTCAGTGCTGCTCTGACCCTTCTCAGGGGCGTGTGGCGTTTCCTAATTGACCAGTTTAGCAGAAGGACATCATCGCTCGAGACAGTCACAGGTGTGGTGTCTGTGGTGACTGGATCTCAGCTCAGATGCTTCTTCCTAAAAGTTTAACTATATTCATTGTCGAGTGCTGATCGAACCACATGGGAAGGAAAGTGAGAAAGCGGGTAGATTCTGACATTTCAAACATGGCAGTTTTCACACCAGATTCACTTCTGAGAAAGGTGTGTCCAAAAATAGTCCCAAGTGATCAGCTGGAGCCTATAAACAGGCAGATGGGATCCGCACGTTACCCTGCAGGTGGGTCAGGTGGGCAAGCTTGGGTCCCGAGGCCGAGGCACAACCCCCCGTGAAACCTCACCTCGAAAAGTGTGCAGGGTGAGCAGAAGGGGGGTCACTTCACTCAGTGAAGTCGGAGGACATGCTTATCCGGAACACATGTGCAGACCCTCTATGCCACCAAACAAGCAGATGTACGCAGGGAAACAGGACATGGAAAGACCATTTTCTGCTTGGTTTTACATAATGGCAAGTGGGAAAGGAGAAGGAGCCACCCAAGTCTGTGCATCCTCCACACCTGCCCCCCTCCCAACCACACGAGTCAGGATTCCCCACCTGGCTCCTACTTCCCAAAGTGCAAAGGCGCTGTTCTCTGTGGTGAGAACTTCTGAAGACGGAGCCCGCGCCTGCCTCTGATTAGAAGTTGGCCCTGCTGTTCGGTGCCCTTGGTGAACAGCCCGAGTCCAGTCTAAAACGAAATCCCAAGTTTAATCGCGCTTTCATAACTAGCACGTGCTGTATTGATTGCATGTGTCCAAAAGCAGAGCGAGCCTGAATTATGGGAGGTCAAGTCAAGCAATGCTGGGTCAGGCGGGGGGGCGGGGCTGGCCCCTCTCCAGCCTCCCTGCAAACACACTGCAGGCTGTTTATATCTCCCTGCCTTTTCTGTCACTTGCTAAGCCACCATGGGGGAGATGAAAAATTTGAGTACCGGTGGTGCATAAGTAATTTGGCCAGATGCCGAGTGGCCAGTGGCCTACCACGCAAAGCTGGTGGTGGAATTTTGCCTTTATTTGGTACCAGAGGAAGAAAGAAAATGAGCAAGTGAGAGGAATGGAAGCCAAGAATATCTTCTTGATGAAAAACTCAAATTTCTTTTTGAATTTTGAATTTGGGTGGCCAAGGGCTTTATCATTACATTTTGGTGCCAATGAAAGAAACCTCCCATTAGCCCTCGGTGCCCTGCTGCACGTGCCTGACACAGCCGGCAGACGCCTCATATCAGGAACAGAATGCTTGCCTGGTATTAAACAAGGACATATAAGGTGCCAGACACGACCGCCCTTCCCGCCGGGCCACGTGCACCCAGGATGGTTTACACTCGGGCATGTAAAGTGAGCAATCCTGTCCTGGTGTTATACTGTAAGGGGTTAGTTTGTAGAAGGTGGGTGAGGTGGAGGTCAATATTTATTATTTCTGCTCCTTGACATGGGCTCCTTTTTTTGGCTGACACCATGTTCTACGGGCATCTGGTTGTTGTTCTGTTGTGAAAACGATACAAAATTACGTTTCTTAATCTACTTTTCCTCATATTATCACTACTATGGCCATGACTTAGCTTTCAAATTTATGTGTTACTAAACTTGAAGGTTTATCTCCTATGAAACAAGGCTGACACGTCGCAAGGCAGTAGGAAATCTGAACTTAGAGGATCAGAAGCCAAAAAATAATTTTTTTTGCAAACATAGGATTAACTTTTTGCCAAAGTGACAGAGACAAGTTCTCCTGAAACGAGCATAGGCTTAGGTGCCAATCTGGTGCAATTTGCCATCATCTCTGACTCATGAAACGATCAAGCCTTTCATTAAAAGCGAGCGTGCTGGGGACTCGCAGAGGAGGTGCTGAGAAGCTGGGGCGGGGAGCCTGACGGGGGTGACCTCCTGAGTCAAAGACTTTGCTCAGTGGTTGACACACTGGAGACCCCGGGGCCACCAGCCGCTGCCTGCCTGACCACTCCCCCGTCCACCCCGTACGCCGGCCCCAGGGCCCCAAGCTAGGCAGGAAGGAGACTCAAGGACCCCCCAGCAGACCCCCTGGGCTCCCACTGATCACAGATCACGGCACAAAATCCCTGCCACTCACGGGGCTGGGAGCGACAGGCTCTGATTTTTATTCCATCACAGTAAACGTGTTAATTAAACTAAAGCCTCCAGCTTAACTCTTGTGTGGGTTGACAGCTCTGACTATACAACAGAAAGCAATTTAGTTGAAAAGTGAAAAATACCATTTGCTTGGATGAATGGTGAATCATGAAGCTAGACCACTGAACCTGCACAGAATGTGAATGGTTCTAAGAGATCTTCCAAGTTTGTCCTCATTTTTCTCATTTGAGGGCACAGAGGCCGAAGTCCAGGGTCTTAAGCTAATTAGTTGCAGCTGGGCCCAGAGCCCTGTCCTAGGCGTGGACCTGGCAGCCAGCCCCCGGGACGCTGCTCTGGGTCCCTCCCTCCACTGCCTGCAGCTGCACCCCTGACGACACTCCTACCCAACTCAGCGCAGACCCACAAGCTCTTTGCTCACTATTCAGGGACTGAAAGAAAATTTTCTCAATCATTTCCGCCAGGCTGACGGTGACAGGTGATTTGGGAATACCCAGGCCCCCTCAGCCAATGTAGATTTAAGTTTCCTATGATACTTTCGGACCAGGGTAGATGGTAGAAGGAATCACCCCAGAGCGCCTGCCTTTCCCACTCTATAAATATCTGCTCAGCAGTGAGTCAAAAATCCATGTGAACTCCACATGACGACGTTACAGCTTGTGCTATGATTTAGATATTAGGCATTTATTCAGTATTTATGCAGGAAACATTGTGTGGTATATACGATATATATAACATATGATATGAAAATATATAATATACAAATTGGGGGCATGTAGTATCATTTCGGTAAACACTTGCTGGTCGCCCCAACCAAAGAGATGCTTCCTCTTGGACTATTAACTGCTATTTCGATTAATTAGGCCTTTTTGAATTTTTTTTCTGTGATAACCATTATAAACCAATTTAAATAGCTATGTATTTTAGGAGAGTGTTTTCAATATCACCTACGCAAGTGGCTTTGATTTGGAAAGAATTAAAAGTCTAAAAATTTCCATTCTTGGTCATTAAACTGAATAAAGGCATTGATTCAATCATTCAGAAACATTTTTTTCTTTTTTATAAATTTATCTTTTTGAAGTATAGTTGATTTACAATGTTGTGTTAATTTCTGCTGTACAGCAAACTGATTTAGTTATACATATATGTACACATTGTTTTTCATATTCTTTTCCATTATGTTTAATCACAGGATATTGAATATACTTCCCTGTGCTATACAGTAAGACCTTGTTGTTTATCTGTTCTATATATAATAGTTTGCATCTGCGAATCTCAAACTCCCGGTCCATCCCTCCCCCACCTTCCCTCCCCCTTGGCAACCACAAGTCTGTTCTCTGTGAGTCTGCTTGTTTTATAGATAAGTTCATTTGTGTCATATTTTAGATTCCCCATGTAAGTGATATCATACAAAAATTGTCTTTCTGACTTCACTTAGTATGAGCATGTCTAGGTCCATCCATGTTGCTGCAAATGGCATTATTCCATTCTTTTTTATGGCTGACTAATATTCCATTGTATATATGTACCACATCTTTATCCATTCATCTGTTGATGGACATTTAGGTTGTTTCCATGTCTTGGTTATTGTAAATAGTGCTGCTATGAACAATGGGGGCATGTATCTTTTTGAAGTATAGCTTCGTCCAGATATATGCTCAGGAGTGGAATTACTGGATCACATGGCAACTCTGTTTTTAGTTTTTTGAGGAAACTCCATAGTGGCTGCACCAACTTACATTCCCACCAACAATGTAGGAGGGCTCCCTTTTCTCCACACCCTTCCAGCATTTGTTATTTGTAGGTTTTTTAATTATGGCCATTCTGACCGGTATGAGGTGACATCTCACTATAGTTTTGATTTGCATTTCTCTAATATTTAGTGATACTGAGCATCTTTCCATGTGCCTGTTGACCATCTGTATGTCTTCTTTGGAGAAATGTCTATTTAGGTCTTCTGCCCATTTTTCGATTGGGTTGTTCACTTTTTTGTTATTGAGTTGTATGAGCTATCTGTTTATTTGGAAATTAAGCCCTTGTCAGTCGCATCATTTGCAGATATTTTCTCCCAGCCTGTAGGTTGTCTTTTCGTTTTATGGTTTCTCTTGTTGTTCAAAAGCTTGTAAGTTTGGAGGGACCTTCAACATGGCGGAGGAGTAAGACGTGGAGATCACCTTCCTCCCCACAAATACATCAAAAATACATCTACATGTGGAACAACTCTTACAGAACACCTACTGAACACTGGCAGAAGACCTCAGACTTCCCAAAAGGCAAGAAACTCCCCACGTACCTGGGTAGGGCAAAAGAAAAAAGAAAAAACAGAGACAAAAGAATAGGGATGGGACCTGCACCTCTGGGAGGGAGCTGTGAAGGAGGAAATGTTTCCACACACTAGGAAGCCCCTTCACTGGCAGAGATGGTGGGTGGGCAGGGGTAAGCTTTGGAGCCATGGAGGAGAGTGCAGCAACAGGGGTGCAGAGGGCAAAGCGGAGAGATTCCGTCACAGAGGATCGCTGCCGACCAGCACCCACCAGCCTGAGCAGGTTGTCTGCTCACCTGCCGGGGCAGGTGGGAGCTGGGAGCTGAGACTCGGGCTTCAGAGGTCAGATCCCAGGGAGAGGACTGGGGTTGGCTGCGTGAACACAGCCTGAAGGAGGCTAGTGCACCACAGCTAGCAGGGAGGGAGTTCAGGAAAAAGTCTGGACCTGCTGGAGAGGCAAGAGACCATTGTTTTGGGGTGTGCAAGGAGAGGGGATTCCTTCCCTGTCTGCCCACAGAAGGCAGAGCATTGCCTAAACGAGCTCCAGAGACAGGCGTGAGCCACAGCTGTCATCACAGACCCCAGAGATGGGCATGAAACACTAAGGCTGCTGCTGCAGCCACCATGAATCCTGTGTGCAAGCACAGGTCACTATCCACACCTCCCTTCCAGGAAACTGTGCGGCCCACCACTGCCAGGGTCCCGTGATCCAGCGATAACTTCCCCGGGAGAACACATTGCACACCTCAGGCTGTTGCAACGTGATGTCAGCCTCTGCCGCCGCAGGCTTGACTTGCAATTATATCAGACAAAATAGACTTTAAAATAAAGACTATTACAAGAGACAAAGAAGAACACTGCATAATGACCAAGGGATCAATCCAAGAAGAAGATATAACAATTGTAAATATTTATGCACCCAACATAGGAGCACCTCAATACATAAGGCAAATGCTAACAGCCATAAAAGGGGAAATCGACAGTAACATAATAATAGTAGGGGACGTTAACAGCCCACTTTCACCAATGGACAGATCATCCAAAATGAAAATAAATAAGGAAACATGAGCTTAAAAATGACACATTAAACAAGATGGACTTAACTGATATTTATAGGACATTCCAACCAAAAACAACAGAATACACTTTCTTCTCAAGTGCTCATGGAACATTCTCCAAGATAGATCATATTTGGGCCACAAATCAAGCCTTGGTAAATTTAAGAAAATTGAAATCATATCAAGTATCTTTTCTGACTACAACACTATGAGAGTAGATATCACTTACAGGAAAAAAAACTGTAAAAAATACAAGCACATGGAGGCTAAACAATATGCTACTAAATAACCAAGAGATCACTGAAGAAATCAAAGAGGAAATCAAAAAGTACCTAGAAACAAATGACAATGAAAACACAAAACCTATGGGATGCAGCAAAAGCAGTTCTAAGAGGAGAGTTTATAGCGATACAATCCTACGTGAAGAAACAAGAAAACTCTCAAATAAACAACCTAACCTTACACCTAAGGCAATTAGAGAAAGAAGAATGAAAAAACCCCAAAGTTAGCAGAAGGAAAGAAATCATAAAGATCAGATCAGAAATAAATGAAAAAGAAATGAAGGAAACAATAGCAAAGATCAATAAAACTAAAAGTTGGTTCTTTGAGAAAATAAACAAAATTGATAAACCGCTAGCCAGACTCATCAAGGAAAAAAGGGAGAAGACTCAAATCAACAGGCTTAGAAGTGAAAAAGGAGAAGTAACAACTGACACTGAAGAAATACAAAGAATCATGAGGGATTACTACAAGAACTACATGCCAATAAAATGGACAACCTGGAAGAAATGGACAAATTCTTAGAAAAACACAACCTTCTGAGACTGACCCAGGAAGAAATAGAAAATATAAACAGACCAATCACAAGTAATGAAATTGAAACTGTGATTAAAAATCTTCCAACAAACAAAAGCTCAGGACAGATGGCCTCACAGGTGAATTCTATCAAACATTTAGAGAAGAGCTAACACCTATCCTTCTCAAGCTCTTCCAAAATATAGCAGAGGGAGAAACACTCCCAAACTCATTCTACGAGTCCACCATCACCCTGATACCAAAACCAGACAAAGATGTCACAAAAAAAGAAAACTACAGGTCAATATCACTGATGAACTTAGATGCAAAAATCCTCAACAAAATACTAGCAAACAGAGTCCAACAGCACATTAAAAGGATCATACACCATGATCAAGTGGGGTTTATCCCAGGAATGCAAGGATTCTTCAATATATGCAAATCAATCAATGTGATACACCATATTAACAAATTGAAGAATAAAAACCATATGATCATCTCAATAGATGCAGAAAAAGCTTTTGACAAAATCCAGAACCCATTTATGATAAAAAACTCTCCAGGTAGTAGGCATAGAGGGAACCTAACTCAACATAATAAAGACCATATATGACAAGCCCACAGCCAACATCATTCTCAATGGTGACAAACTGAAACCATTTCCTCTAAGATCAGGAACAAGACAATGTTGTCCACTCTCACCATGATTACTCAACATAGTTTTGGAAGTTTTAGCCACAGCAATCAGAGAAGAAAAAGAAATAAAAGGAATCCAAATCAGAAAAGAAGTAAAGCTGTCACTGTTTGCAGATGACATGATACTATACATAGAGAATCCCAAGGATGCTACCAGAAAACTACTAGAGCTAATCAATGAATTTGGTAAAGTAGAAGGATACAAAAGTAATTCACAGAAATCTCTCACATTCCTCTACACTAATGATGAAAAATCTGAAAGAGAAATTAAGGAAAAACTCCCATTTACCATTGCAAAAAAAGAATAAAATACCTAGGAATAAACCTATTTAAGGAGACAAAAGACCTGTATACAGAAAACTATAAGACACTGATGAAATAAATTAAAGATGATACAAACAGCTGGAGAGATATACCATGTTCTTGGACTGGAAGAATCAACATTGTGAAAATGACTATACTACCCAAAGTAATCTACAGATTCAATGCAATCCCTACCAAAATACCAATGGCATTTTTCACAGAACTAGAACAAAAAATTTCACAATTTGTATGGAAACACAAAAGACCCCAAATAGCCAAAGCAACCTTGAGAAAGAAAAACCTAGTGGGAGGAATCAGGCTCCCTGACTTCAAACTATACTACAAAGCTACAGTAATCAAGACAGTATGGTACTGGCACAGAAACAGAAATATAGATCAATGGAACAGGATAGAAAGCCCAGAGATTAAACCCATGCACATATGGTCACCTTATCTTTGATAAAGGAGGCAAGAATATACGATGGAGAAAAGGCAGTCTTTCAATAAGTGGTGCTGGGAAAACTGGACAGCTACATGTAAAAGAATGAAATTAGAGCACTTCCTAACACCATACACAAAAATAAACTCAAAATGGGTTAAAGACCTAAATGTAAGGCCAGACACTAAAACTCTTAGAGGAAAACACAGGAAGAATACTCTTTGACATAAATCACAGCAAGATCCTTTTTGACCCACCTCCTAGAGAAATGGAAATAAAAACAAAAATAAACAAATGGGACCTAATGAAACTTAAAAGTTTTTTCACAGCAAAGGAAACCATAAACGAAACGAAAAGACAACCCTCAGAATGGGAGAAGATATTTGCAAATGAAGCAACTGACAAAGGATTAACCTCCAAAATATACAAGCAGCTCATGCAGCTCAATATCAAAAAAAGAACAAACAACCCAATCCAAAACTGGGCAGCAGATCTAAATAGACATTTCTCCAAAGAAGATATACAGGTTGCCAACAAACACATGAAAGTATGCTCAACAGCACTAACCATTAGAGAAATGCAAATCAAAACTGCAGTGAGGTATCACCTCACACAGGTCAGAATGGCCATCATCAAAAAATCTATAAACAATAAATCCTGGAGAGGGTGTGGAGAAAAGGGTACCCTCTTGCACTGTTGGTGAGAATGTACATTGATACAGCCACTATGGAGAACAGTATGGAGGGTCCTTAAAAAACTACAAATAGAGCTACCATATGACCCAGCAGTCCCACTCCTGGGCATATACCCTGAGAAAACCATAATTCAAGAAGAGTCATGTACCACAATATTCATGGCAGCACTATTTAAAATAGCCAGGACATGGAAGCAACCTAAGTGTCCATTGACAGATGGATGGATAAAGAAGATGTGGCACATATACACAATGGAATATTACTCAGCCATGAAAAGAGACAAAATTGAGTTATCTGTAGTGAGGCGAATGGACCTAGAGTCTGTCATACAGAGTGAAGTAAGTCAGAAAGAGAAAAACAAATACGATATGCTAACATACATACATGGAATCTAAAAAAAAAAATGGTTCTGATAAACCTAGGTGCAGGACAGGAATAAAGACTCAGACATAGAGAATGGACTTGAGGACATGGTAGGGGGGAGGGTAAGCTGGGACGAAGTGAGAGAGTGGCATGGACATATATACACTACCAAATGTAAAATAGATAGCTAGTGGGAAGCAGCTACATAGCATGGGGAGATCAGCTTGGTGCTTTGTGTCCCCCTAGAGGGGTGGGAGGGAGGCTTAAGAGGGAGGGGATATGGGGATATATGTATACATATAGCTGATTCACATTGTTATACAGCTGAAACTAACACAACATTGTAAAGCAATTATACTCCAATAAAGATGTTTAAAAAAAAAAGCTTGTGGGCTTCCCTGGTGGCGCAGTGGTTG
>NW_020837956.1:43170556-43172066 GCF_003676395.1 Aethalodelphis obliquidens
GCTACAGTAATCAAGACAGTATGGTACTGGCACAGAAACAGAAATATAGATCAATGGAACAGGATAGAAAGCCCAGAGATTAAACCCATGCACATATGGTCACCTTATCTTTGATAAAGGAGGCAAGAATATACGATGGAGAAAAGGCAGTCTTTCAATAAGTGGTGCTGGGAAAACTGGACAGCTACATGTAAAAGAATGAAATTAGAGCACTTCCTAACACCATACACAAAAATAAACTCAAAATGGGTTAAAGACCTAAATGTAAGGCCAGACACTAAAACTCTTAGAGGAAAACACAGGAAGAATACTCTTTGACATAAATCACAGCAAGATCCTTTTTGACCCACCTCCTAGAGAAATGGAAATAAAAACAAAAATAAACAAATGGGACCTAATGAAACTTAAAAGTTTTTTCACAGCAAAGGAAACCATAAACGAAACGAAAAGACAACCCTCAGAATGGGAGAAGATATTTGCAAATGAAGCAACTGACAAAGGATTAACCTCCAAAATATACAAGCAGCTCATGCAGCTCAATATCAAAAAAAGAACAAACAACCCAATCCAAAACTGGGCAGCAGATCTAAATAGACATTTCTCCAAAGAAGATATACAGGTTGCCAACAAACACATGAAAGTATGCTCAACAGCACTAACCATTAGAGAAATGCAAATCAAAACTGCAGTGAGGTATCACCTCACACAGGTCAGAATGGCCATCATCAAAAAATCTATAAACAATAAATCCTGGAGAGGGTGTGGAGAAAAGGGTACCCTCTTGCACTGTTGGTGAGAATGTACATTGATACAGCCACTATGGAGAACAGTATGGAGGGTCCTTAAAAAACTACAAATAGAGCTACCATATGACCCAGCAGTCCCACTCCTGGGCATATACCCTGAGAAAACCATAATTCAAGAAGAGTCATGTACCACAATATTCATGGCAGCACTATTTAAAATAGCCAGGACATGGAAGCAACCTAAGTGTCCATTGACAGATGGATGGATAAAGAAGATGTGGCACATATACACAATGGAATATTACTCAGCCATGAAAAGAGACAAAATTGAGTTATCTGTAGTGAGGCGAATGGACCTAGAGTCTGTCATACAGAGTGAAGTAAGTCAGAAAGAGAAAAACAAATACGATATGCTAACATACATACATGGAATCTAAAAAAAAAATGGTTCTGATAAACCTAGGTGCAGGACAGGAATAAAGACTCAGACATAGAGAATGGACTTGAGGACATGGTAGGGGGGAGGGTAAGCTGGGACGAAGTGAGAGAGTGGCATGGACATATATACACTACCAAATGTAAAATAGATAGCTAGTGGGAAGCAGCTACATGGCATGGGGAGATCAGCTTGGTGCTTTGTGTCCCCCTAGAGGGGTGGGAGGGAGGCTTAAGAGGGAGGGGATATGGGGATATATGTATACATATAGCTGATTCACATTGTTATACAGCTGAAACTAACACAACATTGTAAAGCAATTATACTC
>NW_020837956.1:43172166-43220898 GCF_003676395.1 Aethalodelphis obliquidens
AAAAAAAAAAAAAAAAAAAAAAAAAAAAGCTTGTAAGTTTGATTAGGTTCCACTTGTTTATTTTTGCTTTTATTTCTATTGCCTTGGAGAATGATCTAAGGAAACTTTGGTACGATTTATGTCAGAGAATGTTTTGCCTATGTTCTCCTCTAGGAGTTTCATGGTGTTATGACTTATGCTTAAGTGTTTAAGCCATTTTGAGTTTATTTTTGTGTATGGTGTGAGGGTGTGTTCTAAATTCATTCGATCTACATGTGGCTGGCCAACTTTCCCAGCACCTCTTGCTGAAGAGGCTGTCTTTTTTCCCATTGTATATTCTTGCCTCCTTTGTTGAAGATTACCTGGCTGTAGGCATGTGGGTTTCATTCTGGGCTCTCTATTCCGTTCCGTTGATCCATATTCATTCAGGAACATTTATGGAGTGTCTACTAGGTTTCAAATATTCAGCTAAATGCAGAGAAGTCTATAGGAAGCAAAACAGGTATATTGTTGCTCTTAACACCGTTAGGATCTGGGAGAACTGGAGGCTTTTCTGATGCATACTTTCACCTGCAGCCCCAGCTCATGGACGCTTAGAGATCCACGTGCACTGCTGAACTAAAGGACAGATAAACAAAAGATGCTCTGAGGGTTCTAACCCACACCGCACATCCCGGAGGGATGATACTGACCTAAGGAAGCCAGGTCTTTACCTTCTTAGGAAGTAGAACTTCAGTGGCACCAGCCACTGCATTCTGCCACGTATGGACCATACTTTCAGCAGCTACTTAGTGCAGAAACTTAAAAAACTCACTTTTGAAGGCATTGGGTGACCTCAGTTTTATATGCAAAAATAATTATTTTCCTTCTTTCTCCTGTTTTCAATTCAAAGACATTCTTTTCATAAAGCCCAAGGGGAAAAATCAAGTAAATGTTAAACAAATGCACTTAGGAATAAAAGCTAAAAACCGAAAGCAAAGCAACACCTCAGGCACGACTCAGGTAAGCAGTCCTGGTGGGTAGCAGCCTCAGGCGGCCGGGGCTGGGAGGGGCGGCCAGGCGAGTGGGAGAGCAAGGGTGGCCCAGGGCCAGGCCCTCAGCAGTGGGTGGTCTGCTCCGGGCAGGGCTGGGCGGTGGGCTGCAGGTGAGCCCCCAGTGTGTTTCCATTTGGGGAACAGAAACATGCCATAAACGCTGTAAATATATACAGCTCGCCCTTCCCATATGCCAACCATGTCTCTGGACGCCCTGCCCGGAAGACAGCAGTTGTTTCAAGAGAATTCCAGAGAGAAACAGGTTCGACCCGGTGGAGTAGCAGCCAGAGGCTCGGTGTCCTGAGCCGGGTGACGGAGGGGAGGGGAGAGCAGAGAACAGAACACGTCTGTCGTCCTCCTGGTCGGGGCTCTGGCTGTACTTTGTAATCTTTCTGTTTCCTCTGGACTAGCTTAAGTGGAGGATCGCCATGCATTTTTGAACTGCACTGAACGCTACTTTCAAACTCTCCTAAGATGAACAAATGCTAAGAAGCCAACTGGGGGCCAGGGGCTTAGACTGAACACAGCCTAAATGTTTGCTGCAGCCCACCCAGCCCCAGGGTCCCTTTTCTCCATCTGAACTGAATTCCAGATGTTTCACAAGCACAAAAGATCTGTATCGTCCTCTGGGCACAAGAGTGATGCAGCCCCTCCCTTGAGTCCAGATAGCACCTGTGAGCATTTACGCCCAACAGCGGAACGCGAGCTCCCGGGGAAATCTGCTTTGTAGAAAATCTGGGCTCATTTAAGATGCAGTTGTGAATACAATCATCAACGTTTATGATGTCACCTTCATTCTCTTCCTTGGCAAATTCATCTTATATCTTTTTTATTCAATATTTTTAAATTCTCACTTCCTTGTTAGACTTACAGTATGATATTCCAGTTCTGCCACTTACCCCTTAAAGAGACCTGGGGGGCATCATTAAGGCTCTAGGACTGGGTTTCTGGGTCTGTAAGCAGGGACGACCGATCGTGACACTGACCTCATGAAGCCAGAAGGGAGCCCCCGACCCTGCTTCACACTGCACGCACCCCGCACTTCCCCTCTTCTGTGTCGGCTTCGTTTCATCATCTGACACACCGTATGCTTTGTTCTGTTTGTCTGCTTATCATCATCCCCTCACCAGAAACAAGTTCCAGGAGAACAGAATTTTCTCTATTTACTCACTGCTGCATTTCCAGCATCCACAACAGTGCTTGATGCATGAAGGGCACAGATGTTTGTTGAATGAATGAATGTGTGTTTCCAGCTCATGCAGCTACTGGCACATAGGACACACCCATCAAGTGTCAGCAGCTATGGTGCTGGCCCTGGAAGGTCATCTGCAGAGGGTCTGCTCTCTTGTTTACAACCCAGAACAAAGAAAAGTACTTTATTTGCATGAAACAGTCAACATGTACTTACAGAGTAGCTTCTACACAGAACATTAGGGCATATTTTGCCAAATGTACTCTGTAAACCACCAATATCAGATGAGTTGGGGGATCTTTAAAACAGACTATGTCTATATGTGTGTATATATAGGGGGTGGGGAGAGACGCATATAAATAGATGTGATGCGATATGGGTGTGGAGGCAGGTACGGATGGGTCCTCCTTTTACTGAATCTGAATTCACTGTTGATGGGAATAATATCTTACTCTCTTTCGTGGCATTCTTAGCTTACATAGGAACACCTGGCATCTTGTTCAAGGAATACAGGGCTCTGGGCTTCACCCAGACACTTGGTCAGCAGTGCCAGGGCACCCCCAGAAACCTGCCCTTTAAAGCTCTCCTATTTCATCTGACGCTGGTGGCTACAGACCACATTCTGCAAACTATGCCCCAGGGTTCTGTGCGGAAGCTACTCTATAAATGCTTGTTAACTGTTTAACCTAAAAAAAAAAATTCTTTGTTCCTATTTACAAACAAGAGAGCCGGATATGGATAGTTTAAGCAGCAAAGTAAACCTTAAAATGGTGAAAGATGGTGGAAATATCTCCAAGAGCCAGAGCCAGGCTTCCAGCTTCACATGGAACCATCGCAGGGGCTCCTCTGAAAGGCGCCCCTGCCACTGGCCACGTGGGGGGCCGGCCAGGTGCCAGGGGTTTCTCCCCGCCCCTCCCAGGTAGGTCACTGGGTCTGACTGAGAGCTGAGGTCACACACCTGCAGGCTGCACCTGGGACACCTGAGACAGAGCAAACATGTGGAACAAACATCCAAAGCCTTGATTCTGGCCTTGAATCTGCCACTTAATAAGGTATTCGAGATGCCTCACAACCTCAGGTGGCAAAGGTCCCCAAGAGCTGAAACACCCACTGAAATTCTCCTCACTTCCCAGAGGCCATGAAGCACTGCCTGCAACTGAAACGCATTCAAAGCGGCCACGGCAATCACTGCTTTCTTAAAAGAGGTGTGGTCATCCAAGTTCATGGTCTGACATGCATCAGCCCAAACACAGCCACCAGCCACGGCCTTACATGTGCACTGGGCCAATCTAAGAAAACAATCAGCGCAACAAATCCCAGTGACTACTTGTTGCTGAATTATGGCAAAAGGCGTCTGCTTACCAACATCACAGGTTATTCTCTTTGTGGTATTGACGGAAACAGAGCTGAACACTTTGGAGTGGCTAGAACATAGATAAAAATGTAAAGAAATTTAAAAAATAAGTTTTAGGAGGCATATTTTCTTTCATAGTTGTAATAACATTAGGTCATTAATAACTACGAGAATGGTGCAAAGTATGCAAGGTTGCGTAGCCCAGAGACTAAACAAAGTGCTTTGAATGCTGGAAGGCGAGTCCCTTCAGAATATGGGAGTCATCATTTAAGATATGTAGCCCTTACACAGTCTTCAACTCATTGTCTAGGTTGAAATTTTAAATTATAGGCTCAAAATCTTCACACAGGACTAGGGCTGCCTCTAATGCACTTTAAGGAAATCTTTCTATTCTCTCATTATTTGGGGGAGGAAGGTAGCATTTCTGAAATAAAATTGGGGAATAAAACAATGCCTCATTCTTGGATCACCCAACATCGTCATGTTTCAATGCAATGTTGATTCCAAGGCAATCAATTTACTGTGTTGAACCCACAGAATTATATCATCAATTATTAGTGAAAGCAATTGATATGTTTCCACTTTATTATTTTGAAATTTTTTATGGAGTCATTTAAGGAGATGTTTTAGCCTCTGGTGGAGGAAATCTTGTGCCTTGAAGATGTGCTCTTCAGTTAAATGGTCAATGTCCTTCAACAGGGATTTCCAATCAGATTCCAGTCACTACCTACCAAGGAAAAATACTGATCACTGGATAAGCAAGAAATGTTCACAAGAAACCCTTGGGCAAAATAAATGATTTGTGTTTTAGTTTTAAATGTACAAAAGATTCAGAGACAGAGAGAGGGCAGGCGAGAGAGAGAAAGAGAGTAGGTGCTGATTTGTCTCTCCATTTATATGAAATGTGTAGAAACAGACTATCAGGGACTCTCCAAACTACTTAGGAGGTGAGTGGAGTGAGGGGGAGAGTCCTGATTTATTCTACATTAATATAAATTGTTTATTTCTTTTACAGTGAAAATGTATTTTCATGTTACTGGTGTTATTTAACAAAATTCAAAAAGAAACACATACTGTACTTTTAGATATATATTAGTGAAGGTTAACAATTGACACGGCACCATAACTGTTTATACTGTTAAAAAAAAGATTCAGGAGAGAAAAAATGCTAGTAAGCAAAGGAATAGCTGGCTATGAAACCCCCAGGTTGAAGTCCCTTGGTCAGCAGAAAAACTGAAATGGAATGCTAATTAAAGCTCCATTTAGCATGAAGGATAAATTAACACAGTGGTTACCATAGCAACAAAGGGAGTCTAAGGGTATTGGGGTACCCGCATTAAGACAGGTAACAGCATAGTTGATACACTTGTGGAATAAATTGATCTTGATAATTCACTGCACTCACTCTCACCTGATGCACATCACCCTGTCTCAGAAAAACTGGGCCATACAGGACCAATGTATTTCCATAAATTACATTAAGAAATAAACTAACAGAAAATACTAAATACATGTAAGACAGATGAATTTTGTTGACCATGAATTGCCACTGAGATTTCCCAGACAACCTCGGCTTGAAAACTCTTTCACTTCCCCTAATGTCAGTGTCCAGGGGTCCAAGCAAGCCCTGGAGACCATGGGAGATTTGTTCCCCATCAGCCTCCTAACGTCAGAGATGCTCAGACACCAAAGCCCCAGCTCACAGACAGCAGCTTCATCTCCTCCTGCCTGCTTCTGTGAGAGGCACAGCCCCGCCCCTCATCCGCCTTTTACCCAGCTGGTCCCCACGAACACGGATATCCACTCAGGTACCCGCCTCCTGTTCTTTCTAGAAAATAAGCCTGTATTTTCATCTTGTTTACATAGTTACCTTAAAAAGGTTAGCGGGAGAAACTAGGAGGCCTAGTGGGAGCAAACATCCAAAGCCTTGATTCTGGCCTTGGATCCGCCACGTAATAAGCTGTGTGATCTTAAGACACTTTCCTACAAAGGTGAGAGCATGGGAATAGATTAGTAATTTTCAATTTTTATTAAGCAGTGAAATTCTTTAAGTTTTTCAAAAGTGTAATATTAAGCAGAAGCTCAATTTAAAAATGAAGAAGGGTTGTTCTAGATGAAGGGCCCTACTACGAGAAGCTCAGGCTTCCTGGCCTCTCGTGGGGTTCCCTGGAGCTCTTGAAATACTTGTGCTAGTTCCAATGCAATATGACATCAGAATATCAAGTAACTCAACAACAAGGAAAACAAATGGAGATTTTCACACAAAGACATGGTAAGCACAAAACGGTACTGTCTCTAAAACGGGGACGTCTCAGTTCTTGATGAAAGAGGAGATATGGGAAAATTGTAATTTGTAAAGGGAATGACCCAGGTTAACATTTACCGTAGCAGCCTTGAATCACATCGATTGATCGGGGGATAGCTTGTTTCACTGACAAAGTAGCATGCATTAGGTCGAGTCTGGTTACATGGACCATCACACCCAGTCTGCAGTGGCTTGACCACACAGAGAATTATTTTTTGCAGAAAACAAGCAGACGTAGGTAGGCAAATAGCTCTGAAACAGCAAACCCACAATATCACCAGCGTCCCACCGGCTTTCTGCCTCAAGCATCCTGGGCTTGGCTCTTGTCTTAATGGCTTCCGCTTGGCCCTGGATTGGGGGATAAGAAACAACATGTGTAGCCAACCAAGGAGCCACCACCCCCTCACACGGGGCTTCAATTAGCAAGGGGGCCAAGGAGAACGCCCATCGCGCACCTGTGTCTCCCCCTGACCTTCCCACGGGCTCTCTGCATTTTCCTCCGTGTCTGCTCCAACGTGGCTGACCTAAACCACCCTTGTGGTCCCTTCCTTCCAGCTCCCAGCAAGGCTTGGCCAGCAGGAAGCCCATCTGAGGGAGGGAGAGAAGGTGCTTGGGCTGTCTTCCCCTTGCTCCCACCCTGTAAAGTCGCCCCAAGGTCATTTGTCTCTCTCCTGAAACCAGATCCTCTGCATTGTTTTGATCCTCATCCTTCTGGGTCTGGGAGGTGGGAAGCCCCTAAGTACTGCAGGAGCCTTTGTGGTTTCCCCATGGCCTGTCCCTAACCTTGTAAATCATCATATCGTTAAATTTCCCCTACTAATTCTAATGACAGATAAGCGCATCTGTGACCCATGCCCTAGCAGAGTACCCCCTTTGGCCAGCCAGCCCCTGGACACAGTCTTCTGCAGGACCCTACACATTTCTCACCTGCATGTTGCCTTCAGCTCAAAATCCAGGATCGCAGATGATGTGAGGACAAGATGTGGCTTCTCCAGTCCACCAACCCATTTACCTTAAAAGATCAAACTAGCTGCCCTGCCGACACATTCCACGTGCTCTGGTGCTGAACAAACAGGAACAAAACTGAGTCACACAGCAAACCCTCAGTCATCAACACGCTGCGGACGCTGGCTCGGTAAGACTCTCCACCCGAGGGTGGGGAAACGAAACCCTCAGTCTGAGGCAGCTAACGTGAGACCACAATGAAACGTCCAAACAAATGACAGAGGTGCTGGACCTGACGTCCTAGAGCCACTGACCAACCCCCGAGGCTCCTACCCTGACTTTGTGTACGTATGTAATGTACATACATACGCATGTATATATGCATTGTACATGAGTATTTTAAGCCACCTTTGAGTTTCCCATTATTGTTACAAAAATCATTGCTAAATCATTCATTCTCAACTTTCAGGTCAACTGTAGCCAGAGCGTGATGAACTTAATGGTGGTTTGAACAGAACGCGTGACATATCAACCTTGAAAGTAAAAATCAGAGGCCCAGATGCTGAGATGATTGAAAGAAAGAAAATGATTGTAGAGTAGAAGGTCAGGTGTATTATCGGTAATAAGTGTAAGGTTAAAGCGTATGTATTTGGAAATTTCCAGTGGAACAAGTGGAAAAGCAAAACACAGAGAAATAATTCCGTTTGTCTTGGACGCCAGGGAGAGAGCTGGGAGGATGCAGACCACACCCAGACGTCAAAGGACACAATTTTAAATCGTCTAACGTGTCTAAAACAATTTAAATTAATGCTTCTAACTTTTAAGGTGTGTGGAACCCCCTGGGGTCTTACTGAAATGCAGACTCAGACTCTCCGGTGGCGGGGGGAGGGGTCTGCATCGAGAGGATGCCAGGCTGGCCGGGGATGGGCACCAGCTGCACCTGGGGGCCAACACCAGCTGCAGGAACGGCTTCAGGAGCTGAACATCTCCTGTGGAGACGAAAGGACTCAGGGCCTCAAGGCGTGGGTTGTTTTATTCTGTTTGAGGTCGTTTACTTGATCTGACCATTATAAGTCAACAGTTTTTGGAAAGGACACTGTATACGTACAGAATGTGGCATAATGTGCAAGTGGTCTCTCCTTGACCTCCGAAGAAGACTTTCTAGGACGTGATGATGAATGATGATGAATATAACAAGAATGACAATAATAAAGATGAATATTTCTTGAGTAACAGAAAGGAGCTGCATTGTACTTCTACGTATTCTTCCAAAGCCCCTCACCCTCACTCCCCAAACTCAAGTTTAGCCAGCGTCCTCTTGGAGGTGATGAGGCTGGGAAATTCCACAACAATAAACACTACGTCTTTGTATATCTGCAAATATCACGATGTTCTTCCGTAGCTTATCATTATTTAAATATTAGGATTAAAATAACTACTGTAAAAATATGAAGAAATAATCAAAATAATCCTAAAGCATCCAAGATTGTTTTAAAAATCTATTTCTACGTAGTGACATAAATTTAAATTTACAAAAAATAATGAATAGCAATTTTCCTTATGAAGTACATATTTCTTTAAAAATAAATTAACCAGATTCTTTAAATAACAAACACCCTTAGCACATTTAGGATTCAATTCAACTTAAATTTCACCCATGTTCTCAGGGATATGCATAAGCAATTACAAGCATATTCTCAGGGTCAGCTCTGCAAAAATACTTTCTAAAAAAATTAGCTAGTTACTCAGATGGAATTTCTACAGATGCCAAACATTTGAAAGCATCTGAATGATTGATTCCATTTTTCAGTTTTCATCTGAATGTTCTTGCTTTCTGTAGAGTGGATATTGCCATACTATATAGCAGTTTCTCAAAACTGAGCGCATTTTAAAAGATGGAGGAAATTATAATTACCAAACCCCTGCGTATGGGACTGTTCTTTCACAAACCTGCTAATCATAAGGGTTCAAATAAAAGTCAAAAATGTAAAGCGCTCTTTTACTTTTTTTTTTTTTTTTTTTTTTTGTGTGCGGGGCTTTTACTGCTGTGGCCTCTCCTGTTGTGGAGCACAGGCTCCGGACGCGCAGGCTCAGTGGCCATGGCTCACTGACCCCGCCGCTCTGCGGCATGTGGGATCCTCCTGGACTGGGGAATGAACCCGTGTCCCCTGCATCAGCAGGCGGACTCTCAACCACTGCGCCACCAGAGAAGCCCTCTTTTACTTCTTGTACAAATTATATCAGAAACAAAGCTGGGCCCAATGAAAGCTACAAATTTGGAATTGATATAAATTTGTTTCTACTATTTTCTATCACTCTAATTTCAACATACTGACAACAAAAATGGAATTTCTTCATACTGTGGTATGTACATGAACTTCATCATTAGAAATTTCATCAAGATTTGAGTAAGAGCACAGTCAGGAAGCAAGAAGGGCTGGCAACCTCTTTAAATAGGACCTCAATTAATTTTAGCAAAACAAGTCCCTTGAAAACTGTTTATTGCTATCACTTCAACTAGGAATGCTTTTAAAATTACACCGATCAATTCCAGGTTGTTCCAACACAGATCTCCATGAGACTGGTTACATCCTCATTACATGGTTATTGATGACATTTAGTCAGGGCCTGCCTGAAGAAAGTTTGGTAACCAAGATTCTGAATAATGCAAACTGGATTTACTTTCTGCTATTTATGTCCAGCCACTACTTTATAAAATAAATGCAACACGATATTAAAGCGAAGTGCTGCGTTTAAAGGCGCTGTCTTTTCTCAGACTCAAATGCTCCCACTGTGTGGGGAGAAAACAATCCCCCATTGCCATTAACTTAAACCCCGTTGTACAAGATACTGTTCACATTTCTGCTGTAACACTGTTAGAATAGGCCCATTGTTCCTACTTGGATCATTTTTTTTCTTTAACTTTTTTTTTTTTTTTTTTTTTTTTTTGCGGTTCGCGGGCCTGTCACTGCTGTGGCCTCTCCCGTTGCAGAGCACAAGCTCCGGACGTGCAGGCTCAGCAGCCATGGCTCACGGGTCCAGCTGCTCCGCGGCACGTGGGATCTTCCCGGACCAGGGCACGAACCCGTGTCCCCTGCATCGGCAGGCGGACTCTCAACCACTGCGTCACCAGGGAAGCCCTTGGATCATTTTTAATGTGTGTTTTTGTAAATATGCAGAATGGTTACCTATGAAATAAAACCATATGATGCATTAGCAGGACTCATACCTGCAACATGCAGCTTTTCAGTAATGCCCAGGAGTAAAGAAGAGGCAGGACCACGGGGAAGGGGTATCACGCCAGGTAAGGACTTGGCGTCGAGGAGGTGAGAATGAAGCCAGGAGACCTCAGCCTCTCAGGTCTTTAAAGCCTCTGAAAAGGATCCATAATAGGGCATCATAATTATATGACCGTGGTCATTCGTTTATAGATGAGGAAAAAAGATAGGAATAAAATGGATCTTTTCTGGATATGCGAGTGTAGGCTAAGTGGGACCAGCACACGAGTTACGAAAATTCTGAATCCACGTGCCGCCAGCAATGGAAGAGTAAACGTGAAGTCTGCCAGTGACATGAGTACGTCAGATTGTAAAATGCTAAGCCGTTCAAGAAGTATCCACCAATACCGCTCAAAACTGTGAAGAAAAAATAGTGAATTTCAACTTGAACATATACAGAGGGAAAATAAGCCGAAGTGTCCCTGAGGCACATCATCAACTTTTAGCCACTCAGCAGCAGAGCCTGGGTCCTGAGAGGGGGGTACCCACGCCCTTAAGGGGCAGAGGTGACAGCTAAACTCGGTCCAGCACCATAGTCAGCAGGAGGGCGGCAGGTGCAGTGAAGATGCTTTGACAAAGTTGTCGTGGCCACTCCACTATGACAGGTTCTAAGACAGACAACAGAAAGCATTGCCATATAAGGACGAAAGTAGGATTCAGAAAGGACAGAGGCCAGGTGAGAATTAGGTCAAAGGCAACCGAATCACGAATCGTGCGAAAACCCAATACTGCCTGCTGCTTAGTTACAGAAACATCCGCATCCTTTGTGTAAAACGATTTGCAGATGAAGGATTAAGGGCCGAGAATTTAAGGGACTAGCCTTGGCCACAGCGACTGTGCCAGAGTGAGAGCAGATCCGCTGCTGCCTGATTTCCTGTGACTCCAGAGGCGACCCAGGGTGCCTCGTGCTGGATTCCAGCAGAAGACAAACACAGGCACGTCTGGGCGTCTCTGAATCATGCTTGTGTCGAACTAAAGAAAGTATTTTAATGAAAAGCAAACTTATGAAACTCACTGCCACGAAATGAGGCATAAACTACGACATAAACGTGTCCAAAGGCATCTGTGAGGAATCACTCCAACATTTATAAACAACCTCAGGGATGACACAGCAAAATCAGGATGTCAGAGGACAACCTGAGTTCGGCACCACCGAGCCTTCCCAACGGTTCCCCAGAACGCAGAGCTGGAAGGATCTGGAGTCCTTGTCGGGGGTTCAAGTTTTGTGCTCTCGTTGCAAAGCTCTGCACCTGGCACACAGGTGGACCGGGCCGCACCCAGTGCCGTCCACCTGCGCACAGGTCCTCAGCCACAGGCTCGCCTCGGAGATGAGCTGCATCCACAGGTCCAGCAGCAAAATGCGGTCAGGTGTGCGACTGTGTCCTCTGTCCCACACAGAGTAGGATAAAGGTAGGATAAGGCTTTTATTTAAACTTTTGTTTTGTATTTGTTTTATTTTGCCTATTTTTTCTAAGTAATCCAACATTACCTCTTAAGCCAAGTAATGAGAACTTACTTTGCACACTGCGGTCGGTATTCCTAAATCTGCCGAGAGCTACGTCGGCACGTGGTGGGCACCAGACCAGTATTTGCTGAATGGACGGATGAATGACCTTACGGAAGTTAAAGTTTACGTTTGTTCTTTTCGCTGTATTTTTAAAGGCACACATGGAACCTTGCCTCACTGGGAATGCTGATCTCAGGGTGAACCATTCAAGAAAAAGAGCCAGTTCTCTCAGGCAGCCGCAGCTCTCTCCTCTCCAACCTCGTCTCCGCCTCCTCTCTCTGGGCTTCTTCCTTTCTTCACTGTTACCGCAGAATGGCTGCTTCCATGCTTTAGATTTCATTTCAAGTGACACCTCTTCGGAGAAGACTTCTCCAGCCACCGAGTGAAATGTAGGTTCCCCTCTACCGCTCGTCATCCCATCTTTCTCTCAGCATTTCTTTCTTCCCTTCTTCTGCACTCTTTGTAACCTGCTAGTTTTTATTCAGTTCTCTATTAGCTGGCGTGAGAACGGCACTGGGCAGGGACCTGGTGCAGCGCTTGACGCGCACAGAAGGTCCACGGCTCCGTGGAAGGATGGCAGCTGCCTGGAGGGAGGGGGGAGGGAGGGAGTGAATTTTAGGCCCCCTCCCTGGTCCATCTGTCACTGGCAAACCCTCTGGGCCCCTTCTCCACAACCACCTCCTGAGCTATCTACGTAAAATACAAATCTGAGCACCCGTGGTCACGTTACAGATCACAGGAGAGAGTCCGCAGAACTCAGAATGGCCTCTTCTCTTTCCATTTCTCCCTTACGCTCTGCTCCAGAGAGGAACTCCTCAGATGTTCCAAATACGTGACGATCTTTTACACTGAGATACCCTCTCCGTCCTTATCCCCCTCCCTCCATAAACCACCTGGCTCCAGCCCGACACATGCACTGCATCCGCCCTGATCTCACTCACTGACATGCTCGTCACCCCAGGAAACACCGAGTCTCGGAGGCAGAAATCCTCACCTGCGCATCTGCCAGCTCACAGCAGCCACAGCTGAATGTGTGAGTCCAAGCTTCTCTGCATGAATTCACCCTTCCTTGGTAGAAGTACAGAACTGTTTCTGTTTGATGTCACTGCAACTGAGTTCTAGCAGGAATCAGCCTGTATGTGATGGGTACTGAGTATGCCAAATCCTCTTTGTCTAATGGATTGCATTATAAAAGTGGCAAAAATATTAGAGAAAGCAGTACTGCCATGTTCAAATGTCCCCGTGATTATAAGTAAGGGTCAGGTGAGCAAAAAATAGACCATTCTTAACCATTCATATCCCTGGCCACCGTACGTATCCATCACCTTCACTGAGGAGCAGACTCAGCAGTAGCCCTCACCCTGTGGTCTGAGTGCTGGCTGCTCACATGGACAGTTAATACTTCAGGATATTTCCGTCCACTTTCTAACTATAGATTCTTCCACGCAGCTGTGAACAAGTCACAAAATGCTGCTGCCCCAGACACTCTGTAGGATTTCCATGATGCTCTCTTTCACGGCATATTGTAAGAAATGATGAAGTATAGAAAAAAAGACTTTTACGACAGTACACACTAGGAAAGACGTAGACCTTTTTTTATGTTTTTTTAAAAAAAATTAGACACTGTACTAAAAGGTTAACATACGTTATCTTGTTTCAATACTCACAAAACTCCTGCAGTAACAGATTCCTGTCACATCCCTTTTAGACATGAAGAAGCGGGGTTCAAAGGGGAATCTCACCCAGGTTCACACACTGGGGAGTGGAAATCGGACCTGAGCCCATGTTCTCCTCCACCCTCCTGGGCTCTTTGGTCAGCAGAGCTGCTCTCACCTACTTTCTTACGGTCCAGACTCCCATGGCTCTGTGCTCCCACCTTGGACTTGTATATGCACATCTCTCATCCCAACAAGACAACCCTCCATCATTCAAGTGCATTTCAAATATCACTTTGCCTACAAAGTCTTATGAGATAGCTTCAACTGGCTATCACCTTTTCTTATTAACAATATGTTGGTCATGACTTTACCGTATGATCAGATACTTTCTAAAGAGATAGTCCATGTTCAAGTCGTCTTTGTAATTCTACAACACTGGTTTTCATAGAATAGGTGCCTGATAAGTATTTAGGTGATGTTTTATGAGCATCTGTCAGAAAAAATACATAAAATAATATCTTCATTTGTCTTTTCAAAAATTTTGCTTTGCGTGCACAATGTTCCCTGCGTGATACTAGGCACTGGCGATATAAAATAGCTCCTGGCTGCCAAAATATGATCGTCCAGTGGAAGATACGGAAAAGTAATGCAGGCCATCTCGGAAACTAAATGGAGTGAGTGAGGTTGGTGCCGTGATAGGAAGAAGCAAGGATGCAAGCCTCAGGGAGGTGGGGGCAGGATGTTCCCAGAGGATCTGGTGTCTGAGTTGGGAGTAAGGCTGCGTTATTCAGTGAAAGCAAGGAGTAGACGGATGTGGTTCTAGACAAAAAGAGCAGTGTGGATGAAGGTCCAGGGGCAGGAATTTATGAACAGCTCCGCATGGCCGAAGCACAGATCTTGAGACTGGGGTTCCCTTCAGGGAGGACAGCGAGCCTTGCAGCCCTGCCTGTCTGCCCCGAGCCTGCCACTTGGCCGCACAGGGCAGGCTGCTGGCGCACACTCCGCCCCGTCCCACCGTCCACAAGGGGGGTAGGGCCCCAGACCGCTGGCCAGGGGTTAAGAGTTGTTTCTTCCTGAATTGCTTAAGGGAAAGAAAACGCAACATGTGTTAGTTTTCTGAAGAGAGCCTGACCCTCCTACTCACATCGATCTGGACCCACCCCTTGCAAGAGGACGAGCTGAGGGCTTGGTGGGGTGCTGGCCACGGGAACTGGGCAGGAGTGCCGTGTTCCAGCTCCTGGCCTGCTCCACCACGTCTCCCAGGCCAGATGCAGAGAGCCCAGTGGGGACTTCAGATCCCAAGAAAGACAGAGCCTGAGTGACAGCAGGAAGAGACCACTCCCCTCCACATATTAGACCAGGACTTGAGAGAAATAAAGTTGTGCTGCATTAAGCCACTAAAATGCATGGGCTGTTGCTTAGGGGTAGCTTGCGCCCACCCTATCTTTAGAATGCGGTACCTTTCTGGCACATTGGAAGCGCCTACTGACCCCAGTCAGTACACGTGTCTCCTTTGATCGGGATATTTATCTCCTGCAGGAAAAAAAAATTCCAGAAGATATATTGATGTGGGTGTGTCGTGTTGTTCCTCAGCATGACTGTACTTTGTATGATATTCCCATGGGCAAATCTGACTGTTTATGAATTTGAGATGGGCTTTTTACCAAATAAATAGGAGGGTCTTTCTTTTATGTGTTGATGCGGGGTGTGTACATTTCAATTTACTCTCATTGTTGCCATCAAAGCGTGCCAGACTGGAGCCTCCAAGGACAGATGAGTGTCACCAAGTCTCAAGACATCTTCCCCAGCTGGATTTTGTAACTGAACCAGTTCCGAGGAACAAGGTAAGGTCCACGCTCCCTTTAAGCCTTTCGCCTCTGAGGAGTCCTCTTCAGCTTGGCCCTGGGACAAGAATCTGAGCTAGAGTCAGTCAGTCATGCTCAGCGTGTCCCCAGCCTGTGCACAGCCTTTGGCCTCTATTGTTTCTGGACCAGCGTGCAACATGGTTCTGCAAATTCAAAAGCGTGTATCGAGGAGTGAAAGGGGGGTGGGTGAGCTACATATCCTTAGAGTAGTGTGCTCCCTTTCATATCTGAGGGAAAGAACTAGGTGAAAGCTGTATTTCCTTAACCCAGAATACACTACTAGGTAGTGTTGTTACTTATAAAGGGTTACATGTATTATTGATACATTTATACTGAGAAGGTCAGTCCTGTTAGAAAGCTTGTCTTCCTAAATGCTTTATACAGTTTCTAGGACATTCCTAGCATACTAACATCATATTAATAGTGAAAATAACAGAGCTGATAAAAGTTAAACATTAAGCAATATTTCTTTATAGCACATAATGTTATCCTTTATGAAAGGTAATTGTTTTCTCTCTAATAAGAGTATAGTTACGTTATTAAATGATCAACATAATGGTTGAACAAATGTAACAACTCATTTTATTTAAAAAAAATTTTTAAACATCTTTATTGGAGTATAATTGCTTTACCGTCTTAAAACGTATAGTTCATTAATATATATTACTTTAGAAGTCTTTGAAATCAGTTAATAGTCATCTCAAATAAAATATATTCCTTTTGTGGGAGAAAGAGAAAATTGATTGTAGTTGAAACACTGGAGTTTTACAGTGTTTATGAATTAAAAAAAAAAAAACTTTTTCATCTGACAACATAGATCTACAGTAAAAGTAAGTTAAACACAGCTCTTCCCTCGTTGGTTAGTTTCCTTTCTATGATCCAATATAGTTTTCTCAAAATACTAAATCAAATCTAGAAAACTAAGCCATTAGTTATTTTTTACCAATAATGCTAGAAAATAGTTTGTTGTGTAATTTTCTCATTTATCTTTTTTGGGCACTTCATAGTAGAAAGTTGTTCGCTTTCTAAAGGACGGAATTAAATTACTTAATATGAATATATCACCTCTTCTTGCCTGAAAACGGATGTGAAACTCATAGTGATTATTTCAGTGAATTACCTTCAGCTTTTTGTAGGAAACTTGCATTATGCTGTTTTTAAACTTTGTTGGTAACAATCATAGAATTATATAGCTTTAGACTTCAGAAACCATCCAGTCCAACCACCATTTTGCACAAAAGATAGTGGAGAGTCTAAGCGATTTGCAGCTACAACTTCACATTCCCACGTGAACCAGTTTACAGTCCGCTCCGCCTTCTCCAGCGCAAATTAATTCAGCCAATCAGGTGTGCCAGCAATCTGCACAATGCACATATTTCTGGTGATCGGAGAGCTCCAAAAAGTTCATTCTGACAATACCACAAATGGAAAAGCTCAGTAGAGATTCTAAATCAGTGCACTCTTTTATTAAGTTGAAAAAGTCTGTAAAAAAGTCTCAAACTGAGGGCACCTACCGTCATTTCAGCACAGAGCTTTGCAAAAACGGATGAACTAATACATGAACTGTCTGACCCTCAAATGCCAGATCTCCTGAATCTAAAGACTGACCAAGTACCAGTTTTGTCGCTGTTGTTTATACATCTAAGTATCTAATAAGCTGGGCTGAAGTGTTGGCATATATATATAACTGGGTGGTAGAAGGAGTCATTCAAAGAATCCATTTGTCTGTCCCGTTAAAAACTGCAAAATAAAAAAAAGATAATAGTGATTACTAACAAGACTTCTTTGCTTGGTGGGGCAGTGGAAGATAGTTCTTACTGGTATTTTTTAGAAAAAAATATCTAGCTTTTGATATGGTAAGATACTATTTAGAAAGAAAGATTATTTGTAAATTTAAAATAATATGTGATTGGGCTAATTTCTTTTCTTTTTTCACTGCAGCAAGATGTTTTTCCAAAAACAGATTCACACCAAAATATTTGACAATAGCAGCGTCACATGCTTCCATTATGCCGGAAAGGAGTCCGGCGCAGACAGTACCCGGGCTGCCTGAGGGATGCTGGTGAGTGCTGGCGGAGAAAGACTTGTCACTAGGCGGTGCTCTCCCAAGAGGAGCTTAAACTTCCATTTACACACAGAAAGGGGAAAGGGAAAAAGGAAACATATCTCAGTTTATCTGCTTAAGAGCAGTTTGATATGAATGTTTACTGTTTCTAGAGTATATCTTGACAGAAACATTCACATTTTAGTCATATTGCTTGGGGGGGAAAAAAAAACCTCACTGAGAAATCAAACCACCTCCTTTAAGCACATACCCTTAAAAGGTGCGAGTGTGGAAGGGGCTGGACTTGGATACTCACAATTTAGTGTCTTTCGTCTCTGTTCTATTTACCCCACCTGACTCTGCCACACTCTTGTCTTCTTGAGGAAACAGACCGAGGGAAGGGAGGGAGAGGGAGAGACGGAGAGACAGAGGCTCGGCGCGGGCCCTGCCTGGGGCGTCGAGGCCGCCAGTGCCGCGCCCGCAGCATCCTCGCCATCCGTCCCCATCCACCCACTGTGCGCTGCCCGGCTAATGGCTGAGGCTTTTAATTCTGGTCCCCACGCTCCCTTTCGGGTATTGAACTGAGAACACCTTTCACAGTCAGATCGCCGACTTGGAGGATGTCCAGCTCCTGCCCAGAAAGCGCCAATAAAATGGGAAAGTGCGCAATTGATTGATAATACATTTTACAAGAAAAAAAAAATTAAAGGAGATAAATTGTTGAACTCTCACAAATGTGCCTGCCTAAATCCAAAGAACCAAAACTTTCTGAAAGAGTCGGGCCTGGAGGGAGGTGACCCGGGAGCGCTCCCGCGGGCGTTTCCGGGGAAAGGGAGCGAGAGAACCCGGGAGCGGGTGGGCGCTGACGGTCCAGAGCGCTGTCCTCGTGCGTGGGTCCGGGGGCTGGGGGGGTGGTGGCGGGGGAGGGGTGCTGCCGGTGTCCTGCCCGGCAGCTGTGCCCCGAGGTGCCCAGCCCTAACCCAGCCCCTGCCCTCCGGGCTGCCCGCCTAGGACCGGCCTCGGGCAAAGCGGACCTCGGCCCCAGAGTGGTCCCCAGCCTCGCCGGCAGATTCCCCCCAAAACGCACAGACTCCAGTTGACTTATTAAATGCCGAGGCAGTCAGGCAGCTCCTTTTTTAATAGCCCAAGATCTACATTTAGACAAAAACAGATCCGAGTTCCTGGTAAAGGCGTTTCTTCTCATCCTGTCACAAGTGACAGGAACGGAGGGAAATAGACTGAAGGAGAGAAGCGGGGGGTGAAGGGGAGGGACAAAGGGGAGGAGGAGAGAGATGGGATGAAGGGGGAAGAGGCAGGAGAGGGGAAATGGGGGAGGGGGGAGGGGAGAGGGGAGGGAGACCGACAGGGCGGTAGAGCTGGAGCAGAGAGGAAATGGGGGAGGTGGGGGGGATGCGGGAGGGGGGAAGTGGGGGAGCTGGGGGAGGAGACGGGGGAGACGCGGAGGGGGAGCTGGAGGGGGTGGGGAGAGGGGAGACAGACGGGATACGGAGACATGGGAGGAGTTGTTGGCGGGGGGGGGGGGGGGGGGGGGGGGGGGCTGACGAAGATCCGCGCGGGGATACGAACACTTCAGCGGCTTCTAATTAAAGCCCCGCGCCGGGCCCTCGGGGACCCTCCTGACGTCGGCGGCCGCGGGGATAAGAGGCGCCCCGAGGTCCGAGGCCGGACTCTGCCGGCGCGCACCCCAGGCAAGCGCGGGTTCCCAGCTCGGAGCTGCCGAGGCACCGCGTCCCCTTCCCCGCGCGTCCAGTGCGCTCCGCCGGCCCGGGCGCCGCCGGGCATGGAGTAGCGAGCGGGGCGCGCGGCTCTGGGGCGCGCGGACAGACGCCGGGACAGACGCCAGAGGACGCCCGCGGCTCTGGGGCGCGGGGACAGGTAACCCGGCCGGGCTCCTGCGCGCAGGTGGCCCCGCGGGCGGCGCCGGGCAGGTGTGGGCCGGGCCCCGTCACCGGGGGCCAAGGGTTTTCCAGAACCTGGCCCAGCAGGCGGCCGGGGCGAGGGTCCCGGCGCGGGAGCTCCTCGTGGGGGGTGGGGGGGGATCGGGGACAGCGGGAGGAGGGGGCGACCGCCACACAAAGGCGCTGCTGGAAACTTGAGCGCGGCCGCTCCCCGAGGGAGATGGGTGTGGGCCCGACCCTGCGAGCGGCCGCCGCCGCCCCGCTCGGCGTCTAAAGGGGACGGAAAGTTGTGGCGACGCGTTGAGCCGCGGGGCGCCGGTGATGCGCCATTTCCAGGAAAGTTCGGAGGCCGGCGGCGGGGGCGGGACGCGGGCGCAAGGCGGCCAGGGCCCGTGTCGCCCGCGCGCGGAGGGCGGGCGCACCCAAGGCTTGCTCTCAGCATCAGCGCGTGGGACCTCGGGGAGGGCGAGTCCTCGTGGAGACCGCGGCCCAGCCTCCCGCCGCCGGGCCCCCGCCCGCCCTCCAGGCCCGGGACGGCGCGGGGCGTCCATCCACTGGGTTGGCGGGCGTCCTCTGGGTCCGCAGGGCCGGGGCGCGCGGACCGAGGGGAGTGGCCTCTCCCGCCCTTCCCGCTCCCCCCGCCGACTGGCTGTCCGTGTCTCCCCGCACCCCTGTCCCTGCAGCGAGCCGAGCTCCGGGAGCGCGTCGGATCCGCCCAGCCTGGCCGAGCGCAGGATGCGCGGACCCGGGCGTCCTCTCCTCCTGGGGCTGCTGCTCGTGCTGGGGGCGGCGGGGCCCGGCCGGGGGATCGCGGAGACCCGGGAGGCCGCGGACAGGCAGACGCTGCTGCAACTCATCGTGGAGATCGTCCAGGAGCTCAGGAAGTACCACTCGGGGGAGTCCAAGAGGCTGCAGCTCTCGGGCCGGCAGGACTACACCCTGGGCCGCAGGGAGGTCTCGGACTACGGGGCTTACGCGGAGGAGCAGAGAGTGGGTGAGTGTCCCCGCCCGCGTGGCAGTGTAGACGGAGTGGACCGCTTCCCAAGGCCTCTCGGGTGTGTGCGGTGTTGACGGCGGGTCCGCCTGTCCTGTCTCAGGAGACGCTAGAAGAACTAGTACTTGCTTGGAAATAGAATTGTCTTTGAGAACACATACGTATTTTTAAAATATAAATAAATTTTGACTGTTAAAAAAACTGGGAAATATGTTTTTTAGAGAAGGAAATAGGAATTCCATGAATGATGCCTGGCAGATAACATAACTATCCCTCATCCACTTCTAAGACATGTGAGTTGTTACCTAGGTCAGTAATTTCAGCATAGAACTGTCATCTGTTATTTTGGAAATGGAAATATTTTCAGCAAAGCAGTTTCAACTGAGACAGAAATTCCCATTCCCCGCCCCCCCCCCATGGCAGAGCCTTCCCAGAGTGGCTGCCCCTTGGGAAATTACCAAGGAAAGCATGAAAGCTTTTAATGCTTTCATGACACAATTAGGTCAAATATGATAAGGTCAATTTTATATAGACTGACTAAAGCTAGTTGTAAATGAAGACTGACATTTAGGAGATGTCTAAACCTTGCAAGTAAGACTCTTATGGAAATGTTCCCTCTTCAGATGAGGAGAATTGGTGGTAGTGTGACCACGTGCCATCGCATTACTAGTGCAGAACAGGTGAGTGAAAATGAATCCAGATGACTGTAAAAAAAAAAAGCAAAAACAAGGCTGAAATCAGAAAGAACGTCAGTCAGGTTAGTTACCAACGCTAACTAGGCGCTGTGCCGGTACAGTCAGTCTTTCCCTGGGAACTGTACCTTTATCTCATCCAACCAGGTTAATGTCTGTTTCCATGCATTCACACCAGCCTTCATAACAAGTGGTTTTGACAGCAACTAACCCTTTTTCTAAATATATACCTAGAAGAATACATACCTATAGCAAATTTTTTGTTTGAAGTATGAGATCAGGTTTTCTTCCTAGAACTTTGAGAGGTTGTTGAATTTGATTCCCAAGCTCTTCAAGATGAAACTGTCTACGAGTGATTTATTCACTGGAAGATAACTGTCACATACACACCACACACACACACCTTTCTTTGCCTATAACTTTACAGTCCCTGCCTCTATCCTAGTGGTGGAGACTGGGCATTAAGACCGGAGCTCGGAGAGCAGTTAATATGATTTGAGGAAAATGTGCCCTATCACCCGTCTTCACATCGTCACGTACTGCCATCACGGGGCTGCTGTGTTCAGAGCAGAATTTCCAGTAACTTTAAACATTCACTTCGGATCACATGAAAACATGCTCCTTTCAGGCAATTTAATAATTAACTTACTTTCCCTCAAACAGAAATTGTTCCTCGAGATCTAAGGATGAAAGACAAGTTTCTGAAACATCTTACAGGTAAGCTTTCCACGCATTACTTCGCCGCTCCCCAGCTCCTGGCATCCCGCAGCCCTCACAATCTGTTTCTTCTTCCACGTTCCAGGTCCTCTTTATTTCAGCCCAAAGTGCAGCAAACACTTCCACAGACTTTACCACAACACCCGAGACTGCACCATCCCCACCTGTAAGTGACCGCATCCAACTCGCTTTAGAAATGCCGGTACAGTGTAGACGAGGCTTCAGGCCCCTCCCTTCTGTAACCCAGGTTTGCTAATACTATACTCCCTGTTGACTATACAGTCTGGGGCTGGGGTGAGTACACCACTTAAGATAACCGCAGGCAGCAGCAGCTAGTGCCAAACGGAACGTGGTTCACAGTCATTGGAATGAATCGGCTCTTGGAAGGGGCTGGACTCCTCCATGCACGCTCTCGAATTCTGGTCTGATGCCTGTCCTTGTATCCACTCAACTCTGACAGTGGAACAAATGTTTCAAATGAGTTGCTAAAATGACTACTGCAGGGTGTAAGGTAACTATGGTTGGCCCTGGGCCATCCCCACTGCCCTGGCCAGAGACTTTCTGTTTCCACCAGTAATTGTAACCCCATCACCCAGGAATTTTACTGGTACTTCAAACTCCTGCTCTTCTACTTGGCTTCCTCACTAATTCAGAAACGCAGGTGCCCTTTTCTGTCTGGCTCTCAGCTGTAACTTCCTGGTTCATCCACAACAAGTGCACTCATTCCCCCAAAAGTGCTTTCTTGTGCTCTTTACAAAACATACAATGATGACAAGTAACTTATTAGCTAGAGGGACATCTGCTAGAGCCCTACACCAACTTTTCTGTGTGTGTAGGGACCACAACTTGCCTTCCATTTAAGGCTCACAGGAGGGCAGTTGTACACATAAGCCAGGTCTCCTAGGAGCTGCCTTCAGGACTGTCCGAAGGGGCAGCAGACCAGACCTGCCCGTCCTGCTCAAAACAGTAAGCCCCTGTCCACGAAGGGGAAGCTGCTGTGTGCAGGCAGCTGCACCCCTTTATGGAGCTCCTGTCTCGCACGTCCCCAAACATGGCAGGCAGACAGGGAGCGCCTTCAGGAGGGAGCTGACGTGGTCCCGCTCAAGGCTACCACGGGGACAGTGGCACGAGTCAATGGGCGGCACCCGTGTCCCGGAAACTCCAGGCTCACCCTCTCATCCAGGCCATGTGGACCTGGGACACCTCACCTCCCTCTTTCCTTCCTCTGAAATGGAATCACCTTCTGTTGGAGAATTACTAGCCTGCTTCTAGGGGTCAGAGAACCTTCTCATTTTGTTTCAATGTGTATATATTTTTATATTAAGTCTTTTTTTACAATAATAGGATCAGATTCTAAATTTGAAAGTGACACTTAGGGTCATTGCTTGAATCCTTTCATTCACGGACAAGGACACAGACAAGGCACTTAGGCTGCGTGTGCCCCATCGCAGGCGCCACCCACATTGCTGCCTCCTTTGCTGAGCGGGCCGCCACCAAGCTCCTAGTCACCCATAAGGTGAGGCGGTGGGACCAGGCCCGGTCAGAAATGCCCCTGGGCCTGGAAGCAGATCTGTGCCCTGGACAAGTGGCTGCTTGTGTGGGTCCCACCTCTCTCAGCCCATAAAGAGCTGCAGAGCCAACCTGACCACTTCTGTGCTGCTCAAGGCTGCATACGACAGTTCCCAGAATCCTGGCCGGTTAGACAGAAGGAACCACAGACCTTCTCACTCAAGGTGTGGTCCTGGGGTGAGCTCTCGGGAAGAGCAGGACTTGTGAGTCCACCACACCTGCTGAGAAAAGTCTGCACCTTAAGGGACCCCTGGTGGACATCAGGGTGAAGAACATGTGGCCCAGCGGGGTGGTGGTCGCCCTCAGGATCTCAGGGTGTGTGGCAAGTGCCAGTATCTCCTTTGAGCTCCTGCAGTCCGCCGCCTCCACTTTTCCTTTTCCTCTAGGAAAAGCACATCCTGAAAACACGGCACATCTGAAGAGCAGAAAAGCCCCCAGCTGCCACATAATTGTTTCCTTTGAGCCCAAACTATCATGTCCTCTAGATGTTTAGCAGGTGTGTTTTTGGAAGGCTTAGGTGCTTGCCTAACAGACATGCTGTGCGCATTTACTGCTGTCAATTTACTCATTCACTCAGAATTTCAGCTAAGAGTCTGAATTCTTCCATCTTTAAGTAGGATTTTGTGACTCTTGAGAATTGAACTTCGTATTGAGGAATCCCTTTACGGGCGTGATTGCTGTGTCCTCTGAGGCAGCACCTATGAGACTACTGAAACAGGAAACCATACGAGATACCTAGGAAAACCAGTCTGCGCTCAGAAATCAGCTCTTGCTTCCCTCCATTGTCCAGCCAGGTTTTTTGCTCTGGTACTTGGCTGTTGACCCACTGTCTTTAGAATTTCTGTGCAGAAGGCTTTGTGTTATGATTAACTCAAGAGGGGACTCGGCCCGCACGTGACCTAAAAGTTAAGTAACACAGGGCACGGGAAGACCAACTGTACTCTAGGAAGCAAAACGAAAGCTGTTTTAATGAGCCCAGCAGCTACCGCGAGGAGAAAACAGGCAGAGAGCAGCCGCGTGGGAGACTCTGCATCCCCACTTCCCACAGCCTCCCAGTTACATCGTTTAATTTCTGTCACGTGATGCTAAAGGCCCGAGGCACCATAAATTATTAAATCAACAACTTCGAGCCATGATTGCAGATGACAGTCTATGTATTGTTTCCAAGGAATTCAGAATATTTAAAGGAATGAATGGCTTTAGCAGTTGCTATGCTTGTTTAAAGTGAATGCAATTCATTTAAGTTGTTGAGGTAGCTGACGAGGGTCTGTGATTTATTTCCCTTGTAGACTATAAGAGATGCGCCCGGCTTCTTACTCGGCTGGCTGTCAGTCCGATGTGCATGGAGGGATAAGGTAAGCTGACAGCCCAGTCGCTGTGGCCCACACACCAAAGACTGGATGCATGTGGGACATGAAAAATTCATGGGAGTTTAGAGACAGTCATTCTTTGGGTAAAGTAGCCTTACTCTGAGTAAGGCTGACAGAACACTCAAAATAGCTCTAGGTACTGGTCAGCAGTAAACACACAGCACCCCAGGCAGCCACTGAGACCTGGTCGCAGGAGGACACGCTGGCCGAGCTCACATTAACCTGCACACAGCCCACTGACTACTGACTTCAGCGTGTGACATGGTGTGTATCTGCCCACCCACTTCTAGGCTTTCATTCAAACATTCATAAATGAGTATATGACTAACCATATCCATGCGAATTTTAGCGACGTATCTGGCAAATGTTTGCATTGAATTCTGTCATTATACCAATACACGTAAAAAGAACAGCTAAGAATAGGTACCCTCTTCAAATGTTTCCATCAAAGTTATTTTTTAAAAGCCTCTGATGGTAAAAATATAAACACACATTGAGTTTACGAGCTAAACTTTTTGCCTTGGCCTCTTGAGGGCTGACATGTAACACATAACACTAACTGTCAGCAAGAGTCAAGGGATGGGCTGAAAGGTTTTATTTTCCTGAGACAAATGCCATCGATTTCAGCCACAAACTGTAACTTCACAACTGGACACTAGCTGTGTGTCTTGTGTGCCAGGCACAGCCAGATGCTGGGTCTACCTTGCAGTCAGATGGCTGTCCCTTCGCCTCCTGTGAGTGGAGGAGGGGTGCTCACCGTGGCGAAGGCTGCGCTGAACAACGTCTGCACAGATGCTCGGGGTCAGCCGGGCAGTGGGTGCTGCCCTGAGCTGCGTCCTTAGCGCTGCTTCTTCCCATCAGAAGTCCCACTAGCAAATGGGGGTTCAGTGAAACAAGTGGTTAGTGGAGGGTATCATCCCACATTTTCCCCAAGCTCACTGAAACTTGTATAACACTTTCTATGTGGGGGAAGTGAAAGCACAGTTTTTAATGCCAAAGCTGAGAAATTCCTCCACCTTCACTTCTCATCTGAATGCTGTCCAGTTTCTCTTCCACTGCCCACATGGCAAACAGAAAACTTCTTATTTTTAAAGCAATGAATGGATTCTTGTAAGTCTCCCAAAGTACCTGCCTGGGGAGATGAGAATGCTGTTTTCATTAAGCATTTCTTTATAGTTAAAGCACCACTATTTCCAAAGATGAACCAGGCACATCCTTGGAAAACCACCGCCATCTACTCACAAGTGGGGAGACCAGATGCCCAGCGTCCACATCCACCGAAGAACCGCTCAGGCCACAGGCTTCCTGTCTCTGTGCCTGCGAGCTAACCGCCTGCTTCCCCACAGTGGTTCCCCAAAGACTGCTCTCCTGCAGAGACAGCTCCCCGGAGCGAAAAGTCGAGAGTAATGGTACCCAGGAGCCTACGCTTCCGTGGAACTGCACCCGAGCGTGGACCTACCTCTGCACCGTCTCAGGACGGGCACACCAGGGCTTTCCCAACACAACACGGAGACCCACATCGCACTGGTCACCGCTGTCGGTAACCGTGTTCACTTTGGTCAAGAAGTGGGTAGTTTAAAATACAGATACTTCTGCTAAAATAATTTTGTAACATTTAAAAGAAGATTAATTTCTTCCAACTCCAGAAGTTCTAAACTGCAGTAGCAAAGTCTTAACTGGCTGGTGACGACGCAGACAGTCAAGGGTTTCTGTGTACCCTGATGTCCCGGGGGGCAGAGCACACATCCTGCGTTAGCAGCAGGTTTTCCTTAAGTGGCGTAAGCTGCGTCCACATACGTTTCTTCCGCCGTCCTAACACATGAAGATGTCACGACAAAGCTGCAGGGTAAGACTCCTCTTCCTACTCCAGACCAGAGCCTCAACTTCTTAAAGGCTCAGTCTGAAAGAAGTGGGTCTTTAGAGGGGTCCGAGCACAGGGACCCTCCACACTGTGGTCTCAGAGCAGAGCCCGATCCCTTTGCTCCTTCTTGCTGAAACTCATGACCTGATCTCCTCGAGCCAAAGGGAAGCTGTAGCTTCGCAGCCATCCTCCCACACAGCAGGAGAGCCTCCCAAACACACCCCTCACTACCTGGACTTGGCGCTCCAGTAAGTTACAAGCCTGAGCCCTGGAATACTTTCAGAGAAGCAGAGTTTTGAGTAAGAAGTATCCAGCTCGCTCTACAAAATGCAGCCTATTCTGAGCAACCCAGGATCACCCCACATCAGCGTGGACTGAACTACCAAGGACTTGGCGGCAGACGCATCAACACTGAGCACTGTTCTTCAGACCCTAGCAAGCATCTCTCTTCGTTTGTGATGATTTCCATCCCTTTAGCGCAGCAGGCCCGTGAGCACTGAGTTACTTTCCAGAATAAAATAGACACACATTTTGGCACACAGGGAAACATGCAGACTGCAATTCCTCACATCAGTGCACACATTATGTTACACGTAATTGAATGTATAGGTCTTCCAGAATCAATAAGCAACTGTGAATCATTCTCTGAACCCAAACGTGTTTGTTTCGCAGCGAGCAGAGCGCCGCGGACGAGCAGCGGCCTGGGACCGTGAGAAGTGCCTTGGAGACCAGCAGGGCAGAGCCCACTGCCTTCTGGACACGCCCCATGAACAGAGATTTATTTTTGCAGACAGCCTCTCCCATAATTCCTTTACCTTGAGTTTTGTATGTTGACACCGTCTGTGGGCACAGAGTCAGTAAATGGGTGTGCCCGACAGTAATGCTTGCCACCGGTCATTTTAGACAACAGGAGAGTGCTCCACGTTTGATGTGTCATGCTGTGAAGCGGCAGAGAGATCTCCTTTTCCTGATTAGGTGACGTCACAAATATTTCTTGAGAAGCATAAGCAGAATCAGCAGAATCTAAAACTATATTTTCATATAGCATATGGTATTATTTAATATTTTATTACTTTTACAATTAAATGCCCAGAGTATCATTTGGAATTGCATGAAAAATTTAAAAAATATAAATAAATAAAAAGAGACAGAAAAGAACTTCAGTTGTGGAGACATTGGAGTGTAAATCTGTGTACATGCTCAGGCTAATTTCATTTGTCCTTTGTATAATAAATGTAAAATAGTATCTAGATACTGTGCAATATGTAGATACTGTAAATAAAACGCAAGTAATAAATGAAGTGTTTGTTATAATGAAGTCTTCAAAGTGACTCTTTACTCCTGAACAAGTTCATCATTGGGAATTCATGATTTACAAATCTTTTGAAAAGATTGAAATACTGGCAGGATATCACAGAATATAAAAGGCATAAGTAAATAAAACGAGAAAGCTATGAATTCTTGTAAGGGACATTAGCATTTTTTAAAGAGAGTGGCACTATATACTGGCGACGTATTTCTTAACGTACGTGATTTGGTAGCGAATATTTCAAATAAGGTTGCATCCGTATTTCCTGTATGACTTTGTAATGGAAACACTAAACTCCGTATTTCCTGTGTGACCTTGTAATGGAAACGCTAAACTAAGAGGGACCTTAAGACTTCCAAAAAGCTCCAGATTTTTACAGGTAGATATATTTTGAACAAATCTGACTGGATCTAATTTTTCAGACAAGTGAACTCAGCAACGAGGTTTCCTGTTCACATGAGCCCTAGTCTGGATACAGCCTAAGGACAAAGTCAATTAGGAACCCTAGGATTTGTCTGAGGGTCTGTGTTTAAGACATGTGTGTAAATGTTAAAGAAAACAAACTAGAGAGATTTATTCATCAACATAAAGGAACAGAAAAGAGTAAGAAATTTCCTTACTTTGAGAGTATTAAGCAATTACTGAACGATTAGGGCACTAGGGTGTAATTTTTGAAGTGCTTTACTTTCCTGTTTCCTAGTTGCAGGTCGACTTTTTCCCTCAATTCTTTACTTTTTAAAGCTACCATTATCAAATTCTCAATCCTCCCACGTTTCAGGATAAGCCCTCATGGAGCGATCCCGCAGGCCACCACACACACGCCTGGCCAGCCTTCTTGCCGCTGCCTCCCCGGTGTCCCTGAGTCTGCCGCCCCCGGTGGCCTGGTGGGAAAGACACCTTGCTCATCCCTCAGGCCCGAGTAAGCTCAGGACTGAAGGTCCCCCGTCTGAGGCCCCTGTGATACTGAAGACCAGAAGCCGTTCCTCTGAACTCTCCCTGCTTCTGAGCGACCGTCACTCAGACCGATCTGTGACCCAGAGTCCTCCCGGGACTTCGGGTCATCAACGATGAACTGGGGTGAAGACCGAGAGAAGAAAAGCTGTCCCTCATCTAGCCATCCACAGGGGTCTGCCTTGGGGTGCTGGCCCCAAGGAGAACCCACACTCCACTAAGGATGGGGCGCAGGCAAGGCTGCTGTGGCTGCAGGGCTGCCAGCTTCTCCCATGAACAGATTACTTGAGTGGAAGCAACGTGCTTACTTAGGCACTTACGCTGCTTAGGGTGCTGCCCGGCACGGGGCAGACAGGCACACATCACACATCATCCAAAAGGGACAGTGGAGGCAATGCTTTCTGATTCTTCCCCACCTGTCAGTAGAAAAACAGGCAGACACCAGACTTGTACTTAGCTGTAATTTTGTAATTTCCCCAGTTTATTTGAAAACAATCTTTTCTGACATATATTCATATGAATTTTAGATCAGTTATCTCCAAGTGCACAGAAATTACCTATATTTGCCTATAAACTAAGCACTGATAAAAGAATACTTAACATATCAATATTTAAGCATTCCAACATAAAAGGACTTTTTTCCCACTTATTTTTTCCCACCTAAGCTGATCTATATTTGACATTCAGGTTAATCACATGCATGTAAAGCAGACGTGGTCCCCACACTGACCCTAAGGTAAACCAGCACACAAGTGTCCTTCTTCCCGGACATAACTACATTTCCAGAGGCAAAGTGGTTCAAACAGAACACATAAGGTGACTTCCTTATGAAATCAACTAGACAGACACAAACTAAGGAGTGAAGGTGCTGAAGACGAGTCACGCAAACCTTCCTCCTTCCTGTCCTGTCAGTGCACAGTGTGCGCTGTGCCTGTGTGTGAACACTTCTCGCCAACATCACTGGACACCAGGCCCTGGCATCAAGAGGGAGTGCAGGGCAGGGGCCCCGTCCACACAGAGGGAAGAGGTAGTGCAGATTCCTGGAAGTGCCGATGGCTCAGATGCTGCCGAGCCTTACAGTGATGCTTTACTTCATTGTGTTCTATTTTGCTGCTCTGCAATTTTCTTTGTTCCACTATTTTTGTAACTGGGGCAAAGTGGGAGGTTCAACTAGTCTAAGAACACTTACCCCATAAACTGGCTGAATCAAAATTTTTTATTTATTCGTCCACCAAACGCAACAACTGGTTTCCATCTACAATTATTTTTAAGGTAAGAAACAGTGAGTCAACTGAGAAAAGGGCTGTGGCCTTGGCTAGGGAATGGCGACACTGTGACACCTGACTGAGAATGCGGGCCTGTGGGAACGAGCCTGGGCCGCAGCAGGGCTGGACCCGGGTCAGCGAACCTTCTCCAGGAAGGCTCTGCAGCACCGCACACACTGCTGGTAGACGGTCTCAAAGTCAGCTTCATTACCCTGAAAAGACAGGGAAAAGGAAGAGTAACGAAGCCTGCGTAAGGAAAAGGCCCTTCAGGAGTCTGCCTCCGACTCCCAACGTGAGGGCACACAGACAGGCTGGTGTTTACGTTATCCCTACCCGTGAACCGCAGGATGGAAGTGAGAACCATACTTACATAATAAGGGTCTTCAATGATGAGCTTTTTCTGTGGATCGTAGCTCCCAAGTAGTTCAATTCTCGCTCTGCAGTTTTTAACTTGATTACTTTTCCTATTCAAATCTCTGTAAAATTGAAACATGAACTCAGTTTTCTGATCTATGGTTTCAAGTTAAACTGGGACGTCTGCTAGGGTTTTATGAAGCACCTATATCAAAATCCAGCAAAAGTGACCTGATTTAAAGAGGAACTCAAACACTCGGCAGCTCTGCACGGCCCTCCCTGGGGCTGCAGTCTGGGGCTCTGCGTCTCAGGCAAGGGAGCTCGCAACAGCAGGGGATTTACACGAAACGCACAGCTTTGAGCCAGACAATAATCAGCATCCTCCTGACAAGGTGACAGAGTGGAACGCAAAACGCCATGAGAACCAAGTCCCAGAGGGCGGGAGGTTCCACGCTAAGGTGTCCTGACGGTGGTCCTTGCACCCACTCCACGCGCCCATCTCCCACCTCAGCTTTCTCACTGAGCTTCGTGTGGACTGTTCCTGCATTTGGTTACCAAATCTCTATGGGGGACAACAGAGTCTAACGGGAAACCCGCGAGGCCTCAGAGCACAGACCCTCCCCAGGAAGCCACCGAGGCTGAAACGTGAAGGGCAGGTGGGAGCAGGGGTGGCTCGGGCTACACCACCAAGTGCCAACCACGTCTGGACATTTCATTAGTAGACAGGGTGCCACACAGAGTTCTCTAACAAGACACTGTTGATGATACTGATGAGCTATTCTGTAACTGAGAAAAATAAAACTAACAAGTGAAAAACAAAAATAGAAAATCTATGTATTTTAACGCAGTTCGTGATTAATGAAAACCTAGGTAAGCCTGTTGCATCCGTACCTGTCCACCCTACAACAGTGACTAAAGGAAAGAGTTTCTGTTAATCAAACACACGCAACATTTACGGGTTAGCAGGGAAGCAAGGCAGTGTGGTCCTGCGCTCACACCGCGGGCTCGTCTCTGTCCTTTTGGTGAGGGCAGACACCAAGGGCCCTGCAGGCGCACTGCTGAGGCATCTCACTCAGCAAGACCTACTGTGTGACAGGCAGCACGGTGCCCGTCTTGCAACTGGTGCATGGTCTGCTCATACATTCCCTTTGGTCACTTAGCCCGAGTCTGCCTCTATATTTGTAAAATACATCGTATTCATTTATCTTTGCATGGTCACATTGTATCATATTGTTTGTTAGGTTTAATTTGAATACATGAAGCCCATAACACATGTAAGCCCACCTCAGACTTCAGGAGGAGAGGCCCAGGAAAACGCTCTCATCATTGGTTACCAGTGCCTGGCTGAAGAAATGCCACACCAAGCTCCTTGTTGCCCAGATCCATGTCCCCTGAGGTCAAACGCACAAGTGAGGCGATAGGGCACGGTGGTGAGTGTGACTCATGCCTCACAGAGCCTAGGCTAAAATTCCAACACACCCACCACTGAATCTGTGACCTTGGGCAAGTAATGTAACCTCTCTGTGCCTCGAATTCCTCTCTGATAAGACGGAGCAACAGTGCAAACCTTCAGAGGAAGGGCTTTGGCGTGCACAGCACACGATACGCACCAGTCTTAGCCATTTTTACCTAATACCTTAATCTGACAGTTTTTGTTTTTTAAATTGATTAAGGCAATCAACAATTTAAATGAACTAAAACGTCTTCTTTTTTGTTAGTCTTTTTTTGGGGGTTGCTGTGAGGCAGCTGTAAGGGGGAATAAGATGAGAAACACAATACAACACCATGTTGGCCGTGAATCATTACAGCAATAACAAACTCATTCTCCTGCAAAACAAAGCATCACCTTATATATCAGACTTTTCCTTACCAAAGGGTGTGTCTAAGTGTAAACAGATCTATGAGACTTCAATTCTAAATTATTCCCTGGATTTCTTACTATTCTAAATAAGTACTTCCACATGTTGTGACCATCATTATATATTACAAGTTTAAGGTACTAGAAAAGTCATTTTGGACAACAAACTGCCTAGCCTATTACTGAACCGAGTTGAAGAGAAATAACCTTTAAAAATACGATTACCTCAGGTTGCTTTCATCCATACATAGTATATAATCAAAAGTGGCAAAGTCTTCTTTGGTAACCTAAAAGTAAATGAGAAGTGAAAACATAATGTTTACGTTTAGACCAATCAAGCCTAGAGGATCCAAAACAGAACCTTAAAAAAAAAAAAAAAGGCTATACTTGAATCTGCTACTCACTTATTAAGTTATAAATCAATTAAGGTACTTTAAACAGTTAACCTGATTTCCTAAAATTGTATTGCAAATAAATTTTATTTTATACAGTTCCCTAGAATAATCATAAATAGTATAATATGTGGATGCAAAGTTTATACTTCATCTTCGACTTCTTAGAAACAAAGTATAATTCAGTTAACTTAATAAAATGTTCCGTGTCTGAGCCCTATTTTTCATTCCCAAAGTACTCATCCTCAGCCCCAGTGACATGGAGCAACTGCAGCACTGGCGGCTGTCCTCGTGGGGCTTCCCTCCTACGCAGGGTGGGCAGCTCTCAGGAGTGACAATGCCTCACAGAAAAATAAAGCAGAGAAGAGGGCAGAGAGGAAGACAACATTTGAGGTAGAGGGTGGTCAGGCTCATAAGAAAGAAACACATGAGGAACTGAATCTCTGGATCTTCTCTATTCTGACTAAATATCCGTAACTTGGACATGACACAGAAGAGAGCGCCACTCAGCACTGTTACTAATTCTCACCCGAACTGTGCACTGTTTTCTGACATAATTCATAAACATGAGCTCACTAAAATATAAACAAAAACTCTCTTATGATTTTTATTAGTATAAGTAATAACAGAATAAGAAAGGAACAACTATATTCAATTTTAATAACCTATAAGGGAAAAGAATCGGAAAAAGAAAATATATATATATATATATATATATATATATATATATATATAACTGAATCACTCTGCTGTACACCTGAAACTAACACAGCATTGTAAATTAACTATACTTCAATTAAAAAAATGGTAGGCAGGTGGGAAGGAAGGAAGGGAAACATGCCGTAATCAAGGATGGAAATAATTTCTAAGAATGCTTTCAATACTCATCTTCATCACTAAAAAAATCCTCTAAAATATAGTGGCACAATGAAACTACAAAGATTTTGAATACCTGGTTAAACAGAGTAGTGACACTCTACTATAATCAGTGCTGCAGAAGAACCAGAAATATACTCACTATTCTGTTAAAAATAATAAATTTTGGCTCTTAGTATGCACTTGCATTAATTTTTAGTGTAGCACATTAATAAAGTACTGGGACCAAATTTTGCTAACATTCCCAAGGTACTAGCTTATTTTAAAATCTATTAGAACAAATATTACAAGTTATTTCCCCAAATTAGTTGTCTGAGAAATGTCCTGAGATTAAATATTAAACATTGTTTTTAATTTTGGAATGACTGCGATTGCAGATCCTAAGAAAGACTTAGTAACTGACAGCTACATGGAGCTACATGATGTTTAGATGTTAAAATGACTGTGGAAGAGGAACAGCTATAATTAACATCTTATAAAGAATGCATGGTAAAGGATTTCCGCTTGCAGCTATAAATGAAATAGCTTGTGGCAAAACAACCCTATTGCCAGAAAAAAAGTAGAAAACGCCCATCAAAACTAAACACTTCTGCACAATCATTAACGTGCTCCCATGACAGCCAGGCTCAGAAAGGCCAAAATCCCAACTGCGTGCACAGGACCAGGTATGCAAATTGGCGGGCCCTCTGCTGCTACAGATAAGCCTGGCTACCTGCGAGGGCTGACCGGCCACAAAGGGCAGCTGGCGTCTTGCCCCCGCCCTCAAGAGGACTTGCTGATCCTGGGCCCTGGCTAGAGCTCGGAAGAGAGATCTCAAACTTCCTGGATGCAGAAATTTTTAACTCTTAAAATTATTTAGGCCTTCCGTCTAAACAACTTGTTACTTAGGGTTTTATCTATTGTACCAATATTCACCAAAGCTATTAAAAGTGAAATTTTTATAACACTTATTATTCACTTAAAAATAATAAAAATTCATTACCTGTTATTATAACATTTTTATAAATGAAAAACAGCTCTATTTTCCACACTCAAACTTAGGGAGGAGAGTGGCACTGTTTTACATTTTTGCAAATCTCTTTAATGTCTGCTTACTCAAGGCAGACGGTTCTCTTCTGTGCTTCTGCATTTGATCTGCTGAAATATGCAAAACCAGCCTCACACAAGTACGTAGCTTAAAAGCAGTATTTTAACAGCCATTGTGTAACTGTGGATATTCTCTGATACAACACCAAAGCTCATTAGCAGTGGTTTCTTACAGGTTATTTGCAATGCAGAACATGAAAACATACGAGCAAACTTTTCCTACTCTGTCCAAGCTCACTGGTTATGGTTAGTCTGAGCCTTTGAATGGATCCCTGACTCACACATTTTGACCTCACGGGCCTAGGGGTCCCTGGAACCCACTTTGGGGACTGTGCTTTAGACTCTCACAGGAGGGGCTGTTAGCAACGTCTGAGGACATCGTGATCGTCACGATGGGGGATGAAAGGGGTGCTCAGCATCGCGTGGGTCAAACCACCCGGCCTCCCAGGTCACGAGAAGCCTGGGCAGAAGGCCGCTGATGGAAGGCAGGAGCACCAAAGGGCCAGTGGGCAACCTCACCGGATGGAGATGCCAGAGGTGAAGCAGACACCACACGTCTTCTCCTCAGAGCATCTGCCAAGTTCCTAAACTATTCAGAGGAAGAAGCCAAGAGAACAAGTGGAAGGCCGCACGCAGCAGACTCAGTGGGGAGGGAAGAACTACTTCAGAAGCTGCTAAACAGGAACAGCCCTGTGTGCTGAACACCTCCCCGGCAGGGGGGCTCCTGGAAGTTCACTGGAGAGGGGCCCGTCCAGCACAGCCCGAGCCCCGCGAGGCAGGCCCAGAAACCAGTCAGCTCCAAACCAATCCCTGCCCCACCAAAGCGGAGCCACCTGGGGGCGAAGGTCCTTCACCCAAAGCTTCTACGTTGTCTATACATCATGCTCCGCATTTAATCCAAACTAGCAAGCATGCCGAGCAATACAACAAAGAGGAAAAGAAAGAAAAGCAGACTCACAGATGACCCAGGTATCAGGCTTTGTGTAAAATAACTGTGATCGGAGTTGTTCACGAAAATATAGGGCAAGATGTAGAATTTCACCAGAGAGCTGGAGTCAATTTAAAAGATCAAATAAAACTTAAAGAATTAAATAAAGTAACAGACACTAAATATTCAATAAATAGAGGCTTATGGACTGTTTGAAAACAGAAAGATTTGTACATCACAAAACAGGTCAGGAGGAAAATCTCAGACTGAAAAACAGAGTGAAAAAAAGGATGGAGAAAGTAGAAAAAGCACAAGAAATTTATGTTCAAAATACATTTAGGCTGAATCTCAGAAGAATGAGGGGAAGAAAAGTAGACAAAGATAACAGCCCAGAATCTTCCAGCACTGATGAAAACCATCAAGACACAAATTCAGGAAGTGAATCTGACCACATAAAACTGCTGGTAACTACACACCAAAGAAAAGCTAAAGACAGCAGAAGAAAACGACAGCAACTGCAGGAAGCAACCAAAGGACAATGCATTAGATGAATCCTTCCAAACAGTTAAGGTAGAAATACCATCATTGTTTGACAAAAGTTTTTTAACCGAAGAGAAAAGAAACATTAGCCAACTTGTTTTATGAGGCTGCTCGACCCTGACACAGTGTGTGATGCCAGGTGTGTATCCAACCCAACAGAACTGCACACATACAAAAATATTCAGTGGACTCAGCCCCAAACTAGAAACAACCGAGTGTTCATCAAGAGTGGAACTGATAGGGCTTCCCTGGTGGCGCAGTGGTTGAGAGTCTGCTTGCCGATGCAGGGGACGTGGGTTCGTGCCCCGGTCTGGGGGGATCCCGCGTGCCGTGGAGCGGCTGGGCCTGTGGGCCATGGCCGCTGGGCCTGTGCGTCTGGAGCCTGTGCTCCGCAATGGGAGAGGCCACAGCAGTGAGCAAAAAAAAAAAAAAAAAAAAAAAAAAAAAAGAGTGGAACTGATAATAAACTGTAGCCTAACTGTAAAATGATACTGAGTCCACAAATGAGGATGACTAAGCTTTGCTATGAGCAACAATACGGAGAATCTCACAAAGGAAAAGCTGACAGAAGTATACACACTATAGGATTCCACTGCCATAAAGCGGAAAAGGTAGACGGCATTTTGAGTGGTGACCTCTGGAGTAGAGGGAGTAGAGCTGGTCGTGCCATAAGATGCACTGAGCACCCTGACATCTGTGCATATGTCACATAAAGTTTACTGGAAAGGGAAAGAATGTATGATAAAGTAAACATCCCCACAGAACTAACCGGATGTGAGAGTTCACATACTCCAGAGAAATGGTTACATGTGCTAAAAAGAAAAAAGTACCCTGAATGTATTCTGTCTATAAAACCCAGGTTTAATCGAAATATTAGAATAGTTCTCATACAAATTGTGATACTCACTAAAGAGGAAATCTGTAAACATTAGAAAATGCTAAAAAATAACAAAGATCTGACGTGATACTGACATATCCTACTAGGACTTGCACATTTTTAAAAAAATCATTGCTGAGAAAATTTTCTTAAAAGCAACAAAAGAAAAAATAGGTCATGTGGAAGTACTACTTCTAAAACTGGTAATAATTTCATAAGCAGTAACTTTCTAGCTTTGTTTTTTTAAGGCATGTGTATTTAAAATATTTCATTTGTACCCACTTTTATTATAAACTTAGTGTATGAAAAATAATCTGATCTTAAAAGCAGAAAACATGGAAGTATGATTGCTCATAATTCTGAAGGTCTACTCAAAATAAATCTACATTATTTAAAAAACAAAATAGAAACTGGCAAGGTATGTACAACCCTGAAGAGACTAGAATGGACAAATGATATAAAAAATGTTTAATCTCCAATGAAAATTCCACTTAAGAAAGGGTCCTTAAAATAGTTAATTTAAATAGTAAATTGTTAACATGCAGAGTCAACTGATGTAGCCAGAAACTAGTTCACAGATCTCAGTTATCTAAGTCAAAAATAATGTGTGCATTACTAATTTCTGAGGCATTATTAACATATTAAAAGTGTTTCTATAGTAATTTTGTTTTGTGAATTTTCTGGCTCACACCTCAACAAATAAACCTGTAATTAAATGCAAGTCCTACCACTTTGCAGCTGCATAACCTTCAATAAGTCATTTATTTTCTCTCCAGAACTGTTTCCTGACCTGCAAAATGTGTTTACCAACCACTCCTTTCCGTAATTGATAAAATTTGAGAACGACCAAAATTTAAAATACGATGTTATATGGCAAAGCAATCTGCAAAGTTTTAAATAGAGACAAAATTTAGTATAACAACGACTAAGGAATCTTTATCCAGTCTTACAAAAAGTTCTGATCCGAGCACTAATCCTAAATTATAGTTCTCACGCTGCCATCCACACTTACAAACATGCAATGTATCTGACAACTGATTTTCACAATATTTGGCTTCTCACTCTGAAGGCCTCAAAAGCTCATGTGACACTAAGCCATGACCCTCCTTGGCCTACAGAGCCTACATTTTGTCAGGATGGATACAAAAGGAAGTCAGCAGATTTTAGCGAGGTTTTTAAAAAATCCAATTGATTTGGATTTAGAACAACACGCTAGTCAGAAACGAAGCGTGTTTCTGTAGCAGCTGGTTCCCGTGGTTACAGAAGGTGCCGGCACGAGCACCCACAGCAGCTCCTAGACTGGGAGGGACTGGACGGGCCGCCTACGGACCCCGACGTCTCACCACGAATGCTGCCATGAAAACCTCAGAACCCCCCTTCCGGGCTTCCACGGGAGTCTAGAACCCTGTAGCCCAATAACGTGCCCACCAGACCAAGTGGCTATTTAAATGAGTTACAATTTAAAATGCAGCCTCCATTACACTGGCCATATCTCAAAAGTGCAAGAGCACATCCAGCTGGCGGCTTCCACCCTGCAGAGCAGATAAGGCACACCAACCTCCTCGCAGGACGTTCTGCTGGGCCGCATTCCAGAACCAACCCAGAAGTACTACTGCTGGTGTGCAGGCTATGCACCCATAATAATATCAGCGCTATCCGGTACTTCTAAGGCACTCCACAGTTGGCAATATGTTTCTGTATATACAACCGAAATTTATTCTAACAACGACCTAGTAATGGAAGCAGACTAAGTCACCAGGGCTTAAAAGTTTAAAGACCTCACGCACAGAAAAAAGGGCGATGCCAGCTCAGGTCTGCCAGCTCTTAGCCAGGGCTCTCTCGACCATGCATTTTAACAAGTCAATTCCAAGACCATGCAAACCTTTCAGAACTGTGGAACCAGAATGGGTGTATTGTGGCTGGTTAGGCCGACCCTAAATAAACAGACTCAAATAAACGCACTCATTATACATAAGTCTGGTTAAGCCTCTCACAACCGCTCAGGTTACGGGATCAACGTATTAGAAATTAAACGAGGTCTCTTCTACCTGTCTTGCTTTATGGACTGTGTTAATGCCATGATTTCTCAGGCAGCTCACAGCTCTCGGATCTGGCGACCGGCCCACGTTCCAGTCAGAAACAGCGCCACTGTCAATGACCCACTGCAACACAAAACACACAAGTGCACCTTCAAGGTCAAGTACGGTACCTGCCGGGCAACGTGACTCATGGGGACACCATGCTTCTTCATGCAAGCCTGCCCTCGATAATCAGGAGGGTTTCCTAGTTCATACGTGGACGTTGCTGCACTGTCTATCCTCCACTGCAGGAGAAAAAAAGAATTTTTTTCACAATTTTCTGCCCCAAAGCCATTCAGGTTGTCCTCTTTAAGGTTGTGAACAGTACTTACAGTATCTGAAATGTTTTGATCAGTTACAAGTTTCCTGAAAACTGCTTCTGCGATGGGTGATCGACAGATGTTACCTTAAAAAAAAGGAGGGGGCAGAGTGAGCATGTGATGTGAGGGAAGCAAGGTACTCTTCTCTGAGGTGACCGTCCTGCCAGCACGTGGCAGAACCTGGGGGAACAGCTGACCCAACCCTGCTCAATGATTTCACACCAACTGTCCAAGTACTCAAAGTACAAATGACAAAGACATCCGAAATCAGAACAGTCATGACCAAAATCATCGTTTTTCAGGTTTGCTACCACTGACCCAGAAGCGAGTCGTGAAATCAACAAAGTGGGTCGCAACCAGCCTATTTTAAAATGAAATACAACAGAATAGAGTTTAAAATATGCATTTTCAAGTATACTGCACATAATAAAGATGACTATTGTTTCATAAAATATACAAGCAAGTGTATTTGGGCCTAAGAGTAGTTCCACACAGACTTCTACTGCAGGACCTGTGCGGAGGGAGCCCTTGCTTGAGTGCTGTGGACCCAAAAGTCAGCCAGCTGGGGTAGGGATGGTCCTCCAGGCTGTCCAGTCTGCCCAGAACTTACAGCAGCTGCAAGTTCACAGATCCCCAGTTCACCCTCACTTCAAACCAGCTGAACCTTACAGGTTCAATATTTCTCCAGAAGGACTGCAGAATTCAGGAAAATGCTATACTTATGATTATAGTTTTATTATCACAAAAAGATACAAAGTAGAACCAGCCAAAGTCAGAGAGCACAGCAAAGATTCTGGAAAGTTCCAAATCGGAAACTTTCTGGTCCTTGGGGACGTGTCACATTCCCGTCACCCATGTGTGACAGTACTCAGAGTACTGCCAATCCAGGACGCCTCCCAGAGCTCCAGTGCCAAGGATTTATTGGGGTTTCATAAATAAGCCCAACTGATTGCATTACTGGCCTGTGGTTGAACTCAATGTCCAGCCCCTTCCCCTGCCACGTGTGGCTTGCAGCCTCCACCCGAGTTACCTCCTCAGCATAAGCTGTGTAGGGTCATCCCTGAATCACAAAACACTCCTATCACTCCAAGGGAATTCCAAGGGGTTTGAAGGTTACCTCCCAGCAGCCAGGACAGAGGCAAGACCTCTCATTAAATGGGGTCAAATTCCTTACTACACAGGGGAAGAAAGATAAAAGACAGAAAATCTTCCCTCAAAATATTTCTACCACATGCTAAGCAATGTATTTATGGGAGATACGGAATTAGCTATAATAAAAACAAGAAAACAAATGCTGATAGACAAGCAATATACTACAGGAGCAAAACAAGAAAACAAATGCTGATAGACAAGCAATATACTACAGGAGCACGGGAAAATATTCTAAAAAGCATAAAGAATAAGAAAGTTTCTTATGAGAAAAAAAGAACAATTAGGGCTGGTCTTTAAAGGATGAAGAGTATTTAAATACTGGTTAATTGTAGGAAAAAGGTAACCTGACACCACTATGCTCTCTCTCATCTCCCAGTTTGCTGGCTGGGACACAATTAACAGCACACATTCTTTAGACCTTTAAAACATTAAATACTTAATAATCTTGCCAAAATAAGAAGTTCCGTTCTTTTCTGCTATTACCCTTACCGATGGTATACATCTGACACTTCCCTGCACTTCAGTCTGAAACAGGTCCAAATAAACGCTTTGAAGGAATAAAACTTTTATGTTTCAGAAATGTACTGTTGTTACTGTCCTGCATACAGGCTACCAAGTGAAATGGCAAACAGCAACCTCAAATACCCCAGAACTCCATGTCTCACCCCCTCCACTGGCAAAGCTCTGGTTCAACACACAAACTCTCTGAATTGTGGGTCTCCCTCCTGTGGCCCTCACCCCTTCTCAGTCCAATCTCAACACAACAGCTGAAGGCTTCTTTTTAAAATTCCCACCTCTGCTCAAAACCCTCCAATGGCTTAACTCGCTCAGTGAGCCCAAGTCCTCACACGGCCTCACCAGATCTGTCCACCGCAGAACCTAAATGTGGGTCTGAAAACTAGGGCTCAGGACCCACCAGCTTTGTATATAGTTCTCAAAGCTAAAAATAATTTTTTTACATTTTTAAACAGTTGAAAAATACTCAGAATATCTTGAGAATATTCCATAGAATTCAAATCCCAGTGTCCATACACAATGACAGCCCAGCATAATCACTTATGTACTGGCTAGGGCTGCTTTTGCACTACACCTTTGGCATGGCCTACAGAGCACAAAATATTTGTTCTCTGGCTCTTTACATAAAGAGTTTGCAGACTCCTGCCCCAGAACACTCACTGTATGTCAGGAAGTAACTTCTCCCCTATGCACCAAGAACAGTACTGCTTATGTATCCACTGGGAACTGAGAAAACAGCCACATTAGCTCTGAGTCCTCAGGTACAGAGGAGTGTCTGACTGAGAAGGTACTAGGTCACCAGGCCCAGAACTTCAGCTTCCCAGCCGTTTCTTGAACATGGCCAGCACCCTCACTTCAAAATCTTTCACCTGCCTTCCTCTGGGTCCAGAGTGCTTTTCCAAAATACCCTACACTTGCTTCCTCACCTCCGTTAAGTCTTTGCTCAAATGTCACCTTGTCGGTAAGCCCTCCCCTGAACAGCCTACTTACAGTTGCACTCTCCTTCTCTCCCCCTTTCCTGCCTTACTGTCCTAACCAAATCCTTGATTGTTGATGACGGAATGTGAGCTCTAGAGGCGCAGGGATTTTTGTCTGTTTCCCTCACCACTACATCCCTAGCACTCAGAACAGTGCCTGGTCCCATGGCAGTTGCTTTAAAAAAAAAAAAAAAAAGTACTGAAGATAAATACTTACAAGCAGACATCTCCCATTAAGAGCCACCATAGTGCATTATGTCAGCCTAATCAACAATACTAAGTGAAATAAACAAGGCAATGGAATCCTATTAGACGCCCAACCTGAGCTGAACTGCCCTTTAAAAAACTGTGTTGAAGCCATCAGTCAGCCTTCAGTGGAGAGCTTAAAACTCAAATGATGCCTACTGTCAAAGTGAAACAAGGAGGCCTTTTACTTTTCCCCTCATAGAAATTCAATTCTGCAAATACCTAGTATGCATCATATTTTGTCCTAAAGCTGGAAATACAAAGAAAAATAAGCCACAGTTATTGCCTTCAAGAGGGCTAAATCTAGCTATAACCTCAGGAGGCTATCAAGTTAATTATAATAAAATGTGTGTGAGGAAAGGTGTCTATAAAGGGTCATGGGAACAACTACCTCTACCTAGACGATCTGGAAAAAGTAAAGAAGGGAATACTTGGGTCTGCCCTTTTAGAAAGGCTTTCCAGGCAAAATGCAAAATGGGTTCCCAGAAAGAAGCACACAACGGAAGGCACACTGAGCATCTGAAGTCCTGGGGAACAGGGAGTCCCCAGGGTGTGTGGGTAGGAAACGGTAAACGGGGTAAAGTGGGAAACGCTGAGCACACTTCTGTGGCCTTCTTTAAGGGTGCACCTAAAGAGGAGTGGAAGGAAATGCAGGAAATGCAGACTCATCAGAAAGTTTTAAGTCACTGGACTATTGACCATATAGGCCGTCCTCTCTGGGGAATTAAGGCGATGGGGTGGAAGCACTGAGGTGCCCTATCAAAGGAAAAATCCTGAAAGCTAAAGGGAAAGTGAGCTCTATTTTAAGTAAGGGAGGCTAACTGTTGAAGTCCTAAAAATGAAAATAATTCTGAGCTGGAAGTTACCTGAAGAATTAAAAATAAAAAATACCTTCATTTTCATGTAGAGGAATATTGGCACATGGGGCTGTTACACAGCGACCTAGGGAATCAGATCTCTCTGGTTTGGCTTTTACAACCAAGAAATCCTAAACCTTTGCCCTTCCCCTGCCTTTAGGTCAGATCCATTTGTGAGCATGGGCCGAGGCAACATGCCAGCAAACCAGTGTTGTCATGGGTTTCGGCGCATCAGGAGGCCCTTAAAGGACAGATCAGCCCAGTGGCCTCGAGTCTGTCTGATGAAGGGGAAAAAGGGATTCTAGGCAAGTGCAATGCCAGGAACCCTGGCTTGGAGTACAGGTGCTGCAGGTGAGAAGGGAACCGGGCTTGGAGAAAGGACTGTACAGAAGCTAGAGGTCCAGGCTTGCATAGAGGGCTTCGGCAGGTGACAGGGGATCCGACTCGGAGACAGGACTGAACAGGAGACCCCGCTTGGAGAGAGAACCGGGCACGTCAAGGACACCCCGCCTGCAGAGCTGCCCAGGCAACGGCGCCGACCCATGCCACCCTCGGGTCTCCCCTCTCCGGCCTCCTCCGCATCACCGTTCCTGGTCCAGCGGCGCGGTCCAGCGGCGCAGCCCAGCGGCGCAGCCCAGAGCGCACGAAGCCCTTCCCAGCCCTCCAGGAAAGTCAAAGTGGGGCTAGATCAGCGCTGTCTCACCCAGACACACGAACAGCACTGACTTGGTCGCCTGTTCGGCCATCTTCCCGCGCTCAGAGAGGCGCCCACTAATCACGTAGGCACGTTTCTGGCGCGGCGCATGCGCGCTCGCGTAGTCCTGCCCCGGCCCCACCCGGAGCGAGAGTGCAGTCTCGCGCTTGCGCAGTCTGGCCCCAGAGCCTCCCGCGGGAGGCGGCGCCGAGAGCCACCCCGAGGGCGGGGGGTGGGGCGCGGGGAGGGGAGGGATGGGGCGGGACCAAGAGCCACCTGGAAGGGGAGGGGCCCAATGGGGGAGAGCTGGGGTCACGCGCCTCTGCTGAGTGACCACCCGAAGGGCAGGAGAGGGCGTAGCCCCGAGTCCCGGGGTTTTGGGGGCCACAGACTGAAGCCAGAGAGACGGGGCCTGATGGGTCCCCGAGTGTCCTCGGAGAGTAGGGAGTCAGTCCTGGGATTCAGGTGAGCGCCCGTCACCTGGGCCGCGCGGCCGAAGGTGAGGCCCGCGATCAGGGGCTGGGCGGGGTCCGCAAGGGCACCTCCTGGTACCCCGAGACCCCCGCCCCCAGTGCCCGGGTCGGAACCGCTGCGCAAGGTCCGCTCTGCGGCAGGACGGCCGCTGGGCTGCCCAGTTGTCGAAGCTGGGCTGCTTCAGCAGCCGCCCTGGGACCGGTGAGGGCGAGCGCACACCTCCCTTAGCTGCAGTTTTTATCCTGCGAATATGTGTAAAGTAGGTGCTTTGCCCCGGAAAAGCGGGTGTTTACCTGCTCCCTCACCTGTCTCAGGTGTGCACCTCGCTAGACCGGTCCCTGCCCTGGGAGGCGGAGCCGAGCGGGGAGGGCCTCTCCTCTTCCTGGGTAGGTGTCGGCAGCTCCAGGGGCGCCGGAACGGACCAGGCTCGGGGTCGCAAGTGAGTACGGGTGTCGGTGACGCCGCTGAACCTCACCTGGAATCGGGACCACCCCTTGCGCTATACAAAAGTTTTGCTGAGGAGTGTAAATCTTTGGTGAAAGAGGTAGAAACGATGTCTTTGGGATTTTTTTGCTGTTGCGCATCTATTAACACTCAGTTATCCCACAACTGTTAAAAGTTAAGAGGAACCAGCTCCCTGGACTCTCCACAAATGCGGTTGTGATTCAGGTTTGGCCCCAGTTGATTCAGTTCACAGAATGGCTCTTCTCGTTTTTAATTTTAGCGATTGTCATTCACTTCATTTGTAAATATCTAATATTTGAAAAGCCAAGTATTAGGCACTATCTTTTTTGCTGCCGTCTGTTTTAGTGGGGGACAGTCTGGACCTTTGTTGGACGGTTTGGGTTCAGCCTGGGCCTGGCTCGCGCAGCCGGAGGCAGAAAGCTGCCATTGTTTCCAGGCTCCCCAGGTGTAAGTGCCGGGCCCTCCACACCTCACCTGGCCCTGCCTGTGATCAGCCACAGTTCCGGGGAACCTCTTGGGGCAGAGTGGCCGCCTCCCTGGTGCTGTGAGCGCTGGACCTTGGATCTCTTTCCTTTACTGTGGTGGTTTTTCCTTGTGTAATGAAATAGGAAACTGCTCTGAACAGGTAGATGACCATAAGATAATGAGATTTACCCTGCTAGCTGGAAATGTGTTATTTTCACTTCATCTCAACAAACAGTTCTGTGTCGCCACTGCTGCTGCTGAGGCTGAGTTGGAGAGAATGACACAGACAGGGGAACCCTGCCCACAGAGAGTAGGAATCTGATGGCCCCAGAATGTTCTACCAAAGGGGAGGAGGTTTTCAGGTTTTCTTTTGTATACAGAACATGCGTGTCCTGCATTTTTGTCCTCATGAGAGTTTTTATTGAGGTGTGGGAGATGCCTGAATTAATAATGGATTAGTCAGAAACTCTGCACACACGCACCTCAGAGAAATAACAAGTCTCCATGGTGCCGTTTAGTTCTTTGTGTGGTCTGCTATTGGCATACCTGCGCAGTGACCAGCTGGAGGTTAAAATCAGTTGTTACTTCCATCCTGTTTATCATGCATAAACTAAGGAGAATTGGTTATCTGGTTTACAAATATTCTATTTAAACAGAGTTTCTTTAAAATGAGTTAATACTATCCCTCATCTTTTGTAAGATTAAAAAAAATATTTAAAAGAAATCTGTGCTCATCAAGAGTGATTTGATGCTTTTATTCCATTTAGGAAGTTTTCTCAGGGGCTTTCTCACTGTTTAGAAAGAAAGATATGGTGTTTGGAAAGAGAACGCTGACAAGCGAAGGGGATGTTGCTGCCGTGACGCTGAGTGACCGGTGGTCACAGACGTCTTTCTACAAGTTGCCTTATGTGCAAGTGTGTCACGATAAGACATCATCCTGTGCAGTTTGAGACCTAAACACACGGAATTTTTATTTTCTTTGGGAGGAGTCCATTTTTCACAGTCACTGACCAGGTTAATGTGGCCTGTGTAGTCCTTCTCTGAGCCAGGATCACTCTTCAGTTTGAGAAAAGGTAACATGGTATAAGTCGAGGGGCTCCTTATGCTGGAAGTTATGGTTCTTGTCACTCCATAGTCTCTGTCCCCTGTCTGAATCCTGTGGTCAGGGGAACAAGAAAAGAGGCACAGGCCACGGTAATGTTTGGGGCTCAAATCATTAGTTTAGTTTGAAGTTTGGATTAGAAGGTTAATGACCTGACCAGAGAGACCAGTTTTGATTTCTAGAACTGACAGACTTTGTCTCCTTAAGACAAAGGAAGCAGTTAAACCCAGGCTACAGAGAGATAAGAATTAGTTTAAGAAACAGTGGTGTCCACCTAAAGGGGTGGGATAGGGAGGATGGGAGGGAGACAGAGGGAGGGGATATGGGGATGTATCTATATGTATAGCTGATTCACCTTGTTATACAGCAGAAACTAACACACCATTGTAAAGCAATTATACTCCAATAAAGATGTTAAAAAAAAAAGAAAGAAACAATGGCCATAGTTATCAGGTGGTAGTGTCCGAGATGATAACGTCCTAATAAAGCTAAACTCAATATTTCAACGGCTTTCAAAAGATTACATAGATATATAAAGTTTCTTTTATTTTAGCTAAGGTTTATAGCCAAGATAAAAATTAATAAAAAATTTCCTATAGGTAGCCCTCTCATAATTGAGACTCCATTAAGGAAAATAATATATTAGATGCTTGTTGACCAGAGGGAAAGTTTGGGAAGCGCTGAAGTCTGAAAACGCTGAGGTGTTGGGAGGGGCCTTTCCTCCCCCTGCTTCCCTTCTAGACTGCAGGGCTGGGCCGGAGACTAGCCACTTTTACCACCCGGGTGGCAGCTTACTCCAAATAGTTTCTGATGTCACTGTGGCCCCCAGTCACCCCAGCCCCGAGTTTACTGCCCCATGACCAATATGGGAATTATTTCTACATCTTAAGCTCATTTCAAGCTTTTGAGGTTTCCAAAGTAAAAATTTTCTCCTCAGTATTAAAAAAAAATCCTCTTAATTAAAAAAAAAAAAGTCTTAGTATGGAAATTTTCAAATATTTCAGTTACTTTTGAAAGAAAACTTTACATCTGTTTTCTTGGCTTGAGGTTTGGCATCCATCCTTCTCTTAGGAAGAAACTCAAATATTTATAGATGATTTGCTTTGCCTTGGAATTCAAGAGACTTAAGAATTTTATGCATGTTGAGATGCAAACCATGACTTAATAATGACCTTGTCTTCACAACTTCAGCACTATAATCATATCAACATTCTGAACAGACCGTGCCCCTCTGCCGAATGGTACAGCAGAGGAAAAGTGGATGAGCCATGATTTGATGCTGAGGACAGGAATTGAGGCTTGTCTCGAAATCGTTGTTATTACTTGTTGGCTCTGACGGAAAAATTCACCATTATACAACTATGACCTGGCAGTATGCTCATATTAGAAATGTAATAGGATCTGTACTAGTCAAACAAATTAGCCAGGTTCTTCTGGAATTCAGCTGAACGTGAAGGTGTCCTCACCGTGACCATGTGACACCCAGCTCGCAGTGACGCAGGGCTGTGTCTAGCACTCAGGCTTAGGGATTGAGCTTTGTGGTCTGCAGGCATCCCGGGCTGCGTGTGAATTCCCCAGTCCAGTAGCTTTCCTTCCCATGTTTATAAAAGAGGCTCTGACCTTCCCTACACAGGATGTTTGCAATAGCAACTCTCAACTGTGGAATTTGCTTATTTAACTGGTTTAATTCTGCCTGGTTGATGGAGTTCAAAGTAGAAAGTCTTTTGGGGGTAAGGTTTATGTATCATTTACTGAGCTTTAGTTGCACGTGCCAGAATATCTGCTCCAAATTGGCTTTAGCAGGAAAGGATTTCACTGGTCCATGTGACTGAAGAGTCTGGAGCTGCTTGTGGCACCAGCTGTGGCCCAGCCCTGGGCTCAAGCAGTGCCGGCAGAGCCCAGGTCCTCTCTCCAACTCTAGTCAAGCGCTCCTCTGCATGGCTTTGCTCTCAGGCTCTCCCCAGTGGTGACAAAACCTTGCAGCAAGTCCAAGCAGAAGTGCCTGTGAAAGAGGCAGTTCCGGCAGCTCCCACACAAGCCCTTGGTCAGATGCTGACGTGGATCAGCCTTGGTTACAAAGCTCTGCTGTAGCACAAGGAGGACACTTGGTCTAATTCTGCAAATGGGTCCCCTTCAGGTGTGGCTTCCGTGGAAACAGACACACTGTGCTGGTTCCAAAAACCAGAGGCATAGATGCTCAGTAGGAAAAGGAACCAATTTCCACTGAAGTTTATTAATTCAAGTCAGTGCGATGTACTGAGCACCTGGATATATGAAGAGGGCTCTACAGGGGCACAAAGCTTTGTAAAAAGCACTGCTTCTGACTGTAAGGATTGCAGCTGAGTGGTGGACAGCTGTGTGGGTAAGAGTCTCAAATCACAAGCTCGAGTGCTGGAAGTGTAAACATTCTATCGAGTCCTCATTTTCAGTCACATCTCAGAGTGGGTGTTGAGAAGAAGCGTCAGGTGTGTGCTGCCTCTGCCCACTCAGATTTGCTTCTGGGTCTTCAGTTATCATTAGTTCTGAAGCTGCCCCTGCTGCACTCCCAGGGTCCTGGCATCCCAGCTCTGATGGGACAACAGGAGTTCCCTGCAAGCAGAGAGCTGGCTCTCCCATGCCCTCTGGGCTGAAGGGGTCCTGGCACCCCAGCTCTGATGGGACAGCAGG
>NW_020837956.1:43220908-43249021 GCF_003676395.1 Aethalodelphis obliquidens
TGAAGGGGTCCTGGCACCCCAGCTCTGATGGGACAGCAGGAGCTCCCGCAAGCAGAGAGCTGGCTCTCCCATGCCCTCTGGGCTGCAGGGGTCTCCGTGGGGTGGGTGCCACTTGGCAGTGGCGCTGCTTGAGGCTTTTTAGACCAGTGTGCTTGTTGGTCTCCTGACACTCAGGCCTCCTTAGTTTGGGGTTTGGTTTGCTTTGCTTTTGTCCTACCTTTCCTGTGACAGCCTAGAAAGGACTATTTTAAGGTACTATGCCATCAACTTGTACCACACTTCCCTCTCACCCTCCTCTCTCTCAAGATCTAGGAAATGTTACAGAGTCTGAGAGTCAGGGAACCTTTGTGCTTACTCAGCACATGTTCTTCTAAACCCACTGGGTTTTCTATGTAAATGAGCCTTTCCTAGTCCTCACAGGGTTTTGATCTTTAATTCCTAAAAGCAACAAATGCTTCATTCATTTAACAAATATTTATTGGGCACTTACTATATGTTATTATGGTGTGTGTTGGAGATATTACAGTTAATAAAATAGTCAACGTGCTTAACCTTATAGCACTTACATTCTAGAGAGGGAGATTAAGTTAGAACGATCAGATCAGATAGACAGATAGACAGACAGACAGGGTAGATAAAAGCCATGGTGTAGACTAAATATGGTGGAAAAACTTTGAGGCGTGTTATCAATGAGCTATTACTTAGAGCATTTCTTTGGAGAAATGACCATAGGTGTTCAAGACTGGAAACAGAGAAACCACAGAGGAGGCGGCTAAACAGACACCACAAGAGCAGATATTCCTTGGGCCAGACTGGTGGCAGGGGAGCGGGTGAGAGGTAACCAGATTCTGAGCGTGTTGAACGTCTGTACTCCAGTAGGGCGTGCTGGTGGATTGGCACTGGGAATGAGAGCGATATGGAAGTTACAGTTGGCTCAGGTTTTGAGTGTGAGCTCCCTGATGGATGAAGCCTACCTGGAGAGGAAACTTGGGGAGCAGGCTGGAGAGGAGGTTAGGGCATCACTGTTAAGTCTAAATGTGATTAATTTGAGATGCTTACTTGGATACTTGATTTCAAGGTCCAATCAGTAATTGATACGGTGAGTCTGGCATTTAGGGAAAGGTTAAAGAATAGATCAGGCTTGGAGAATTATCAGATATAAATGGTGCTTAAAGTCACAGGACCTGAGGTGTGAGTGTGAATAGGAAAGGTGGAGCCTTGGGGAAGCTGAGAGGACCCTGAAAGGGCTGGCCTCCAATGCTTCGCTCCCTCTTGGAGGCTGTCGACGGGAAAAAAATGCACAATGTGAGAGTTGTGAGTTAAGTTTTATTTGGGGCAAAATGAGGACTGTAGCCTGGGAGACAGCCTCTCAGATAGTGCTGAGGAACTGCTCTGAAGAGACGGGGTGGGGAGGCCAGTGTACACGTGATTTCGGTGAAGGGGGTACATGTAGTCAAGCACACAGTTTGGCAGACGTTCGCTGCCGGTCACAGCAGATGTCCCTATCAGTGATTCTAGTGCTTTTCTAGATATGAGAAAATGTGAGAAACTGTGCTCTTAAAATCTTCTCCTGACAAGATCTAAGTATCTGAAGGCCTGTTCTGCCAGTTCTTTCCAGAGCACAGAGGGCCTCATTCCTGAGCTCCGCCCTGAGCTCCTTTCAGGGCGTGTTAAAGGTCAGCGACTGCAGTGACCTAATCTTTGTAGAGTCAGATGGCAAGTGACAATTTGCAGTTGGCGAGACAGACGAAGGCAGTGTTAGCAACCTTGGCACTGCTGGGTCCTCTGGAGCCTCTCCCACAAGACATGGGGCCGGTGTCTTCCTTGCTGCTTGGGTCATCTGTTGTTTTGTGCAGCGCACGTGGTAAAGCTCTGCTCAGCTCCCAGGCAGGGATGGCCCCGGGGTGGGGGGATCTTGCCAAATCTCAGGTCTGGTCTAAGATTTACGTACTCATGGTTTCAAGTAGAAGCGGTGTTTAAGGTTGATTTGGAAGAATGAGTGGAATTTTAAGAGGTCAGAGGTTGGCATTTTTTTTCCTCTAGGATCAGGCAGCCCGTGTATCAGGCTCTGGGGGCCAAGAGGAAAACTGAGGCTATGTATTGACACTTATGCAACAAGAGAGAAAACAATCTTCCACAAATTGTTACTGATAAAAACTGAATTATAATAATAATTGAGAACGTTTTTTGTAATCCAAATCTTCTGGTGGGTAGAATGGGATTCTCTTTATGGGAGAACGTTTTCACCTTGAGTTCACTGTTTAGCGCCCCTCATCACGACAGATCATAAATGTTCAGCTATCAATGCTGATCTAGGATGGGATTTTACCTGTTTCATCTTTGGAAGTGTGTTCTCACATAAAATATTCTTCTTTTGATTCATTTTTTTCAACCAGCCGTTCCCATGGGAGAACAGTGCGTGGCTGGGTGTGCCCGAGTCCTCGGGGCCTCTGGCTCCCGACGCCCCTTCCGTACGTGCTCTGGGCGGGGCTGTGGGGCTCCTGTAAGGGGCTGATGCCGAGTTCCCTTGGGGAGCAGTGAGAGGCCATCTGGCGAGCCCGTTTGGCCAGAGGCCCGGGAAAGCCCTCTCGGAGTCCTCTCCACAGCCCCCCGCACTCAGAAACCAGAGGCCCCACTGCTCTGAGGACTCCTGCCCCTGCCGCCCCCAGAGGGAGCCCAGCCTGGTGGCGCGCAGCTGTCCACCGTCCTCGGGCTGAGCGACAGCTTCTCCAAGGAGGGCTGCATCTCCTCACCTTTGCCCCCGACCCGAGGACTGGCCCTCAGCCGAGGGCGCCACACAGAGTGAATAGCTCCCACAGTGAACATCCCCTCTTTGACCCGCAGTGTGCGTCCCACCTGCCGTTGGACTCTGCCTGCTACACCTCTTCCGGCCAGAGGCATGACTCGGGCGCAATGAGGAGGGTGCAGGAAGGGGCCTATAGCATCAAGTTTTCAGGCACGTGCTAATAGGAGCACTTGGTACAGCAAAGATCTATCTTTTTATCCATTTTAACCTTTAATAAAAAGGCAAAACTACTGCTTTGCTCTTTTAGAAGGACCTGCAAGTAGTGTATTAGGAATGCTATGTAATCAAAGAGAAAGATATTAACATGTGGTATGTTATATTTTATGTGTTTTTACCCGGTTATCTACCTCCCCAAACCAATTAAGTGATTAGAATGTATATAAAACAAGTCTAGTCCTAAGTTAGAAAATAAAAATTACAGATACTTCTCCATCTTTCTTCTGCAGCGAATACCATGGAGGGATGAGAAATAATTTTTAAGCATAATAAGTAGGGTTATGTCAGCTGCAGCAACAAGCCCCCAAATCTCGATTTCTTAGCACAAGAAGAGTTGTGGTGGGCAGCTTCCCCCGTGTTCTGATCCAGGGTTCTCCATCCCTCCCACTGTGGCTGTACCCTGGAGACCCCTTCAGGCGGCCCGTGATAGGAAGGGAGGGTGCAGAAGACGCTCCTTCCCACTATTTGGGCGTAGAAGCGACATCCATTACTGTCTCTTGGCGGCAGCTCCCGGGACCAGCGCTGTGCTGACGCGGGAAGCACACGAGTGTGTGGGAAACTAGCTAACACGGGAGACCCCCTGCATGCGACTTGTTCATTCCATAAAGAGTAAGGTTACATCATCTTAGATCCCAACAGAAATTAAGAAAACAAAGGCCTCATCTAGTCCTATGCCAGGTATCAAAGCACATGCGTTACAAATGGACAGTGCACGTTAGTCGGTTTTCTAGTCGCACTCGGGTTGCCTTGCTGATCGCCAGCTCGGTACCTCCTTTGTAGTGATCCAGAGGAGAAGAGGCGGGCTCCCATCGAGGCTGTTCACACCGGTTGTGGTTTTCGGAAGCCGTCAATTGTGTCAATGCCATATCGGAAACTTGGAAATGCCCCCTACCGTGCACACTTTTTCTTGCTCACTGTGGAATACCAAAACCAACTGTATGTCATTAGCTTGCTACTGACATTAGTCAAGTCATGACTAACAGCCACTTCCATAAAATGTACTTTAAAGGCCGAAGTATCTACATAAATATGTTCACTTGGAATTGTTCTACGTTGTATTTTTTCTAAGACCTTCTAAATCCAGACTATAACCAAAGCATTGAGAATAGGAAAAGTTTAAAGACCACTAGTAAATTGACATAATTTTAAATGGATGTTTTAAGATTCCTTCCCTATTTAAAGATTATGTGCTTCTGAGAATTTTTCTGTGTTCATCTTTGTGTTTCATATTCACCATCGCAAGTGAAAGTAAAGAACCAACAGTAGCAGCTTTTCAGTATCTCAGTACCATCGTCAAAATGGGACAGTGTGATTTTAAACAAATACATGATCGAGAAGATGAAGAGCAACTTTATGTTAGTTCCTAAAAATGCAAATTTCAGAATTGTCAATGGTATACAAATGCATGTAATAACAACTGAATATTTAGTGTATAGCCACTCACCAAACCCCTGTCCTTTGGATTATGTGTGTGTGTGTGTGTGTTGTGCACACGCTCGCACATGCGTGAGGGAGGGGAGGCTGTGTGTGCTCTCTTGTTTGTGTAAAACATAAGGGTACATTTTTCACTTTTCTACACCTCTTCATGCAAGACATGTTGGCTGTGAGAGGTCAGATTTTAAACAAAAGACAACTTATGGAGTAATTATTCATAATATACATATTTTTTTACAGCTGGAGTCATACGTTTCCACTAATATATTAAATATTTAATAGTACAGGATTCAATTTATGCTGAGCAGTCTTTGTTCTGTAATATTTCAGACATACAAAGGACTATTGAGAATAACAATGTTTACATCCGTGACTTACTATGCACAGCCTAAGGGAAAATGTACAAGTTTCCAGTAAGCTTCCTATATAAGCCTTCCCCAGGGCCACCCCACCCCCAAATCAAGTATCATTTTACTTTATCTTTATATATAAATATTTGTATAACATTTATGTAAATGTTTACATAAATGTGTGACACCCTATATATCTTTATGCAACTTGTTTTTGCTGTCAATATTACTCACATTTTGCCATGTTGATACAGTAGATCTAGTTTATCTGAAGTTCTGTATAGAATACAATTTTAATACTACACCAAACTAGATGTATCCGTCCTCCTCTTGAGGGACGTTTGTCTCCTGTTTGAATGTATTTATTTCTTCGTGCTGTTAAAAGCCCTGCCTCGGTGGCTGGGCTGCCGCAGCAAGTTACCACAGACTGGTCGGCTTACAACAGACACGCCCTCCCCCACGTGGAGGCTGCCCGTGGGGCGTCAGCCGGGCCGTGCTTGGAGGGACGCACCCCTCCAAGAGTCCTGCCTTCTCTCCCCCAACTCCTGGGGCCCCAGTGCTCCTGGGCTTGTGGCCGCATGGTCCAGCCTCTGCCTCTGTGGCCACGTTGCCTTCCCCTCCTCTCTGCATCTTCCCCTTTCTGTCTCCTTAAGGACTTAGGGGCCCCCGGGTAGTCAAGAATGATTAACTTAATTACGTCTGCAAAGACCCTGTTTCCAAATAAGGTCCCTTTCACAGGGTCCAGGTAGACGTGAATTTGGGGGCCACCATTCAGCCGGGCAGCCAGTGCCTCTGAGCACGTCCAGGAGTAGAATTGGTGGGTCATCTCCAGCTGTCCTCAGAACAGCTCCCACAGCAGCTGCACTTACTCACGTCCCCACCAATGGGACAGAGGCTTCCCTATGTGCCCCTGCACAACCTACACATGCTCATTGGCAGGCTTTTATAATTTCCGTCAACCTAAAGGACAAGACACGGTAATGCGTTATGGTCTAGCTTTGCATGTCCCTGGCTTCTAGGGAGTTTGATCAACTTTTCATATATTTATTGGCCATGGAGGTTTCCTCTTCTGTGGGTTAACTAATTGAACACTTTGCCCCATTTTCTATAGTGATTTCATATTTTTATTGATATTAAAAGATCTGTATATATTCTGGGTGTGGTACATATATACAATGGAATATTACTCAGCCATAAAAAAAGAATGAAATCATGCCATTTGCAGCAACATGGATGGACTTAGAGACTGTCATGCTGAGTGAAGTGAGTCAGACAAAGAAAGACAAACATATGATATCACTTATATGTGGAATCTAAGAAAAGGGTACAAATGAACTTATCTCTAAAACAGAAAAAGTTACAGATGTAGAAAACAAACTTATGGTTACCAGGGGTTGGGGGGGAGGGATAAACTGGGAGATTGGGATTGACATATACACACTACTATATATAAGACAGATAACTAATAAGCACCTACTGTATAGTACAGGGAACTCTACTCGATACTCTGTAATGGCCTATATGGGAAAAGACTCTAAAAAAGAGTAGATATATGTATATGTATAACTGATTCACTTTGCTGTACACCGAAAACTAACACAACATTGTAAATCAACTATACTCCAATAAAAATTAAAAAAAAAAATAAAACAGAAATGGAAGAAGCAAAATGTCCAGAACTAAAGAAGGATTTAAGAATTCAACTTGAAGAATCCTAAATTTTAAATAACAAACGAAAAAGTAGAAGATACTAAAGATATGATAGAAATACAAATTGAAAAATTCAAATTGATTTGTAATTATAATAAATCAATTAACCATAAATCATATCAATCATAAACGTAAATAAATTTAAAATTTCTGTATTAAAAAATAAAAGATCTTTATATATTCTGGATTCTAAATCTCTGTCACTTATGTTTATGACAAATATCTTCCAATCTGTGGCTTATATTTTTATTTTTTAAATGTATGTTGATACAACTTTTTAAACTTTAATGTAGTTGAATGTATCTGTAGTTTCCTGTTATTGTTGTGCCTTGTTTGTAGCATTCCTCCATCCTTGAATCATAAAGATATTCCCTATTCTTTTTATTCTAAAAGTACTAAATTTTGCTTTTAATATTTAGGCGTTCAATTACATTGAATTTTTTTGTGTGTGTATGATGTGATATGTAATCTAATTTTATTTTGTTTTCCTTTGAATGACCTAAAGTCCCAGAATAATTTGTTAATCTACCATGTCATCTCTCTCATATATTTTTAAATATATGAGTATATATATATATATATATATATATACCTTTCTTGCTTTTGTCATGAAGGTAGCATTTTTAATTAAGTGCTGTGGATCATTCAATAAATTGTGTTGTATAATTTTAAAATATTAGGTTCTCACTTCATATCCTATACCAATGCAAGTTTGAGGAGGGTCAAATATTTAATGTAAAATAAAAGCTCTGGAGGAAGAAAATTTAGAATAATACTTGTATAATTTTTTTAAAGGCCTTTAGTCACAATAATAGAAAGATTATAATGGTAGAAAGCTCAGAGAGATATTGCCATATAAATAAAAACAAATACTGAAAAACTATACATAAAAGTATGAAAACAAGAAGCTGAGATACAAACTTGTGACATGATTAAAATTATAGACAAAAGGAGTATGGTACCAGAAAAATAAGCAAAGAACATGAACAGAAAATATGCAAAACAAAATGTAAACAAACAATAAAAATTTGTCATCCTTTCTGATGTGCACACTTTGCCTCGACCAGCTTCCCCAGTAACAGTACGAATTTTTTATGGTAATACCCAGTGGTTCTAAGGTTGGATAGTAATTTTAGAAGGTGATTTGATAATGGAATAAAAAGCTAGACATTTTTTATTTTTTTCAGTCATTAATTCCAACTCCTAAGATTCTCTCAAGATAATTACCATCGAACAGTGGTATCACTAAAAACTAAAAAAGGAAATAATCTCCTTGTTTAGCAATAGGAACCAACTGAAGCACACACTAAAATGCAGACAGTAGTATTGGTGAGTATTAGTAGTAGGGATGCCTTTTTTCTTCAATATTTGTGTATCTATATTTTTCCTTTATTTTTACAATGCACTTATGCCATAATTTCTGGTGGTTTAAAAAATATAGAAAAATTTTCAGGGACTTCCCTGGCGGTCCAGTGGTTAAGACTCCATGCTTCCAGTTCTGGGGGCATGGGTTCAATCCCTGGTCGGGGAACTAGGATCCGACATGCCACGTGGTGCGGCCAAAAAAAGAAAAAAACAATTTTTCCTCATAGTTGGGCCTTTTGCACTATGAATTTGAACAGTAATTCTCCCATAATTTCTGGTTCTTTTATGGTTTGAGTTTTGGTTGTTTTTTTTTTTTTTTTTTCTTTTTTTGCGGTATGCAGACCTCTCACTGTTGTGGCCTCTCCCGTTTGGGACCGAGCACAGGCTCCGGACGCGCAGGCCCAGCGGCCGTGGCTCACGGGCCCAGCTGCTCCACGGCATTGTGGACCGGGGCACAAACCCGTGTCCCCTGCATCGGCAGGGGGACTCTCAACCACTGTACCACCAGGGAAACCCTGACCTTTGGTATTTTAAATCATCAATGCATTTGGAGTTTATTGTTATGTAATGTGAAACTGTGGATGACTTTTTTCCCCCAAAGGACCACTATTTTTTGTGTACAACAGCTTTTCCACAATGATTTCAGGTGCAATATTTATCATATATTAAATTAATTTATATATTTGGGCCAATTTCTGAATTTTTTAATGGATTTATATATATATATTTATTTATTTTATTTTACTTATTTTTTAATTTTTTTTGGCTGTGTTGGGTCTTCGTTGCTGCGCGCAGACTCTCTCTAGTTGCGGCGAGTCAGGGCTACTCTTCGTTGCGGTGCACAGGCTTCTCATTGTGGTGGCTTCTCGTTGGGAGCACGGGCTCTAGGTGCGTGGGCTTCAGTAGTTGTGGCACGCGGGCTCAGTAGTTGTGGCTTGCAGGCTCTAGAGTGCAGGCTCAGTAGTTATGGTGCATGGGCTTAGTTGCTCCGCAGCATGTGGGATCTTCCCAGACCAGGGCTCGAACCTGTTTCTCCTGCATTGGCAGGTGGATTCTTAACCACAGTGCCACCAGGGAAGCCCTGAATTTTCTATTTTGTCAAATTGATTTTTCTGTCTGTATTTACATCACTAAGAGGTAAATTATTGAGGCTTTATAATATGTTAAACCAGAGCTTATCCCCTTCATTCTTCTTCTTTCACACATTTTCTTCTAGCTTTTCTTGCTTATTTTTCCATATGAATTTGGGAACTGCTTTGTTTAGTAGTTATGAATTTGATTTCATTTTTTAAAAAGTAGAAAAACCATCATAAGAAAATTGAAAAGACAAATGGCAAAGAGGAAATCAATGTTTGTAACTCGTATTCTAGAAAAAAAGGTTAATTCCCTTAATATACAAGTCAATAAGGAACAGAGAAATACCCTCTATAAATGGACAAGAAATAAAAAAAAAAAGATTTGACAGAAATGGAAAGATATTCAGTATTACTCATCATAAAAAACAAAAGTACACTGAGAGCTTCATGACAAAGAAACTGGTACTGGAATTGCCACTTGCCGTAAACAACCAGAAACTGGGGAAAACATATGGAGCATCTGTTTTCATGTTGGACGACAGGCGAGTGGGTCTAGGATCCCAGAGGAGAGGGGAAATTGAGGTGAAGTCCACAATTGCCCGTTTTTCTGCCTGGACCACTTTCCAAGCTGCAGCACAGGGAGGGAAGCCCACCGTGGCGTGGGTTCTTTCTGAATGGGAGAGACCAATTGAGTTTGGAGAGGCTGAGCAACTGGAGTTTACAGAGCAGATTCCCAGAGGAGAGTGAATCAGAGATGGAAAGAGCTCCAGAAATCTGCAGTCCTTGGCTGCGCAGGAAGCATTGTGTGAAGGGGACACTTTCAGGGCAGGGCAAAGAGCGGCTCTCAGGAAGCTGTGAGGCAAACAGTCCTCAGAGCTTATGCAGCGTTGGGAGCAGCAGTTCCAACCAGCCGAGTGGAGAGAGTGTGTCCCACCCGAGGACGTTCAGGAGACGGCCCAGAGCCACTGGTAACTGCAGGCCTGGCACCGAAGACGACACACTCCAAGCGAAACATAAAAGCAAGCCTTGGAAAGGCTGAGCTGATCTGCAAGTGACTCCCTGGCACCAGCACAAACGCAGCAACACTGTTTAAATAAGACAACAATATCTAGATCCTCAACATGGCGGTGTTCATAGTTCCAGCAACCACCAAATTTCACTGGCAATGGGCAGAAACAGTAAAACATAACCCATAACTAGGAGAAAAGTCAGTCAAAAAACAGACCCATAAAGGGCAGAGATGATGCAATCATCAGACAAGGATATAAAAACACTTTTTAAAATATGCTCAAGGATTGAAAGAACAACAAAAACACAATGAGGATAGAAATGGAAAGAATGAAAAACAGCCAATGGAAATTTCACAATCTTTGAAATGAAAAATTCATCTGATGGTCAGAACAGCAGGATTTATATTGAAGCCTCTTGATTTCTTTGACTCTTCTGGTTCCTTGTCCTGTGATAAAGGAATGGTCCATCCCACATACTTCAGAGCTGGAAAGATTATGTGAGCATCGCTAGGATGAATAAACCTTCCTCTGAGTTTATGAATACCCAACCAATGCTGAAAACATAGAATGCTATACAAATGCAAATGTTCATTAACTGAAGTAATCACTCAATTCCTGAGTCTACTAGAATTTTACTAATATGGAAAATCTGTGCAGACAGGTCAAACATTTTCAACAAAATAGTCAAATATATTAAATTTTGTATTATCTGTTATAGACGGTAGTAAAATACATCTTTTGTTCATTCTTAACATTTTAATATTTTTTGTTAATATTGTGCTGAGTTAAGAATTACAGGGAAAAGATACATAATTGGGAGACTGGACCAGATTTTAAGATCCTTTAGAATTCCATGATTTTATAATTTCTGAGATTTTGAGAGTTTAGGGTTTCCCAATCTTAGTGAATTTAATTTAGTAGGAAAATAAAGATGAAATGATCAATAAATAAGGATTTTCAGTTTATTTCCTTTGTCTGGTAGGATACAATTTGATAATGCTTAATTGTGTATGAAAAAATGAAATTACAACGAATTTCTAACTTCTATTTAGTAGATCTCTTCATTAAAATCATTTTTTTAATCTTTCAGTGAATAACCCTATACCTTCCAATTTGAAATCTGAAGCAAAGAAGGCTGCTAAAATTCTAAGAGAATTCACAGAAATAACTTCCGGAAGTGGACCTGATAAGATCATTCCTGGTAGGTAAATGAAATACATACTTTTCACTTCTACATCTGCTCTGTTTCTTAAATTACCTTTGCAACCCTTGACTCACACAGGTCCTCAGACCACCTTTCTCCTCTGGGCCCGTTGTCCCGGCTGGTGTCCTGGGCAGCCCCCTCTCCTCCTCCGCTCTGCAGGGCCCATGGCCCTAAGTACCCTGTGTCCGTTTCCACTGCACGTTCCCCAAACTCACAGGTCCTTATCCTCAGTTTCTGAGGACTTTGGCAAACTCATCTTGCAAACTCACTGGCTAATCTCATAAATAAATTTTAATTTTGTGTTTTTCCTTTCTAGGTAAGATAGTTATACTTTATAGTGGTTTAAGAAGACCAATCAATGATTCCCAGCACAGCTACACATCTGTATTCCCTGGGTCATTAAAGTGCAGTTCCTAAACCCCCCCGACCTGCTGAATCAGACCCTGGGAGCAGCGTGGCCAGGAGCGCAGATTGTATCACGTCTCTAATGTGATTCTCCTGTAGTCAGGCTGACCACGCAAGACCTGGTCCAGAGGCCAGCCTTTGGGAACCACTGTCTGTTCATTACTAGTACCAGTTATTTCTAAAGGTGTTTCAGAGAATACCTGTCTGATGCAGACACTCACACGCAGACTAGCTCAGGCAGCTGCGGGCTGATCTCCCTCTTAGTGAATAACTCATCCTGCATTAGAGAAACCAGTTTAATTCCTTAAGCCAGATTTTCTGAAGTTATTTAACAGACCTTTAAGGGTTGTAAAACTTTCTAATTTGTTGTTGTTATGGTAATAATACGAAGTGTCGTTACTTTGGCCCAGCCACTCCTCCCATCTTAAGAAAACAGCGCTTCATAGAGCCTTGCTCCTTGAAGGCAGATGGCCACATCTGGGCATCACCTGGGAGCTTGTTAGAAACGCAGGGCCTCAGGCTCCACTTCAGGGCCTCAGGCTCCACTTCTGCATTTCTCACGAGATCTCCAGTGAGTCACATGCACGTACAAGCTAGAGAAGCACTGTGTAACACTTGAAGAAAATTCAGCCAGAAAAACTCAATTTTCTGTAGCTGTCTTCTGAAGCAGGAGACAGAAGACGTTTCTCAACATACAGCAGCATCTACATACATGGCAGGCTAGCCCAAGTTACAGATAAGCTGTATTTCCTACCATAAAAACTTTGGGGTATGGATTATTTCTCGTGGATTTTGTCCAGCAAAATTCTGCCTTGCCTTTATTCTGCTTCCAGTCAAAGGCCACCCGACTCCCTTTCACTGGGTGTAGCTCAGAAAATGAAAACCCGTTTACACAGCAGCCTGAATAAGAGCGAAGGCCCGCAGGGGTGCGGGCTGTGTGTCTGATGGAAGCCAGGGAGGCCGCAGCTGCCAGATGACCAAGCCTCGTCTGTCCTTGGGATGAGTAGGGAGGGCCCATTACGCGTACATTAAAGCTAGGGAGGTGTATTACGTGATAGGAGATAAAATCTAAAAAATATTTGAAAACAAAATGCCCAGACCTTTAGACTTTCTTAGGCTGTGAGTTCACAGTCATCTGGTGTGAGGGGCTCTGAGACTAAGTGAAACTCAGTTTAGAGAGTAAATCTGCAGTCAGTGCATCTACGTTACAAATGAAGAGCTAATTGGACAATTGTTTAGGGATTATTGGTATTTTAATGTCCCGGAATCAGGGTGGATAAGATATAAAAACACACCTGACATTTGAACTATGTTCATTTTAAAAATATACTTCTGTGATACCTAATGTTTCTGAAGAGAGGCACTACTCACCGTAACAGCACTGAGAATGGCGTGTGAGGCTATTCTGCCAACATGTGTTGTATAAACAAACCTACCTGATGTATAATGAAGCCGTCAGCATCAGTACCGTGTGTCACACCCTTTAGAACACGAGCTAAGGCACACTTAGGTGATGACCGTCCGAGAGAAGAGAGCCTTACTTCTAAAGCTTGTTCAAGTACCAAGAGCTCCAGGAATGGTCTGTGTGTTACCCTCCTCGTGCTCTCGGTTGAACCGTCTCTGAGAGTCTGTCATTAATTTAAATTTTGAAATGGTGTGCATAAGTGTATTAGAAATTTAGTGTTTCCTAGGGACACCTACAAAGCCTTTTTTGTGTATTTGAGTACACTGTCTGGTTTGACTTCCTTGACAGAATATTTGACTAAAATGATGGTAAATTAAACTACCTAAAAGTAACATTGGGATCCAAGAATAATTTCCAATGTTTAGGCTTCCTTTGTTATTTGAAAGATGTACTGTTGTGTAAATAGATCCACAGACTAGTAAGGCACTGTGTTTAGTGGGTACCTATGTTAATAACCTTCCTTTTGTGTAACAAACTTCCCTGAAATGTGGATAAACCAATATTTTGTAAATTGAATTATATTTTCAGTGCACTGGTAGTTATGTGTTATTCGAATACTGATCAGATCACTTTATAAAGTCAAAAAATGTTTTAAAGTGGCAAAATCATTTAATTTTCCTGGTTTTGAATCCAGATTTTCATATTAATAGAAGCTGAACTCAACAATGTGGCTCTAAGTTCAAACGTCCTGCTGCACACTGCATGTCAGTCACTTTTGAAGTTTCTCCTTAACACTATGTAGGTCTTAATTTCTTTGAAAATACTTTTGTAACTTTTAAAATTATAAATTATGTTGTAAATTAATTGAAATCTCCAAATTATTTGTCCTGCTACTAGATATCAGTACAGTCTCATCCCAGTGTCTCATTTCTTGTGTCCATTGCAGGATTCTGAGCACCTGCCCTGTCGGGTGAGGGCCACCGAAGGCTTCAGGCTTCTCTGTCCTGGGGCGGTTTCCTCGCAGTTCCCTGTGCCGCTGAGGCTATAGGGAGGCCCCGGTCCCTGGGAAGCAAACCTGCGTGCACAGGCCTGCTGAGCTGTCACCTGCCGGGTGCTCACCTGTCTTCATCTTTTGCAGCACACGTCATTGCCAAAGCCAAGGGCCTGGTGGTCCTGTCTGCGATAAAAGCTGGGTTTCTGGTCACAGCGAGAGGTGGCAGTGGGATCGTGCTGGCACGCCTTCCAGATGGAAGTAAGCTAGCCTCCCTTCACTGGGAGGGGCAGAGAATCCTTGTCCCTTTTTTGTTCTGTTTCCACTATAAACAGGTTTTGTAGGGAGAGAGACAGGTTTTCCGGTGCCGCCTGGACTACCTTCCTTGGGCCGCTCCCTCCGTTTTCTCTGTGGTCAACCGACCCGTGAGACTCAGAATATCAGAAGATGGGGCCCCCGTCTTTACACACTTTGTTGTCCTCCCATGGAGCATATGCTAAACATTGACACTGTATTTCTGTTGTTAAATATGCATTCCTATTCCTCAGCTTCACCTTACAGTTGCTTTCTTTTGTTTTATGGAGGCTTTTCTCCCCCATTGTTCCTGTGTGGGATCTTAAAAGCTGAAACATTTTAAAGAACGTCCCCAGGGCAGAATCATATCGAGATCAGTATGATTCGGTTTGACTTTCTGGGGCGAAATCTAATACTTGATTTTTCAGACGTGACATCAAAATACGTTTGCTTGAATCCCCAGAACCAACATATATAATATTTAAAATGTGTGTGGGTGTGTCATAACCAACTAAAAGGCTTTTATATGAATTTAACATTTGCTGTTCAGTTATATAATTGAACACATTTTTCTGTTAATAGCTCTTTTTAGTGTAGATAATTTCATTTTATTTTGAGGGAGAACATGGGCCATCCACTGACAGGAGATACATCCAGCATTTGGGGGGCACACAGCCCCGGAACTTGAGTCAGCAGGATTTGTTGTCCCCTGTGAGGCGTCCCTACAGCAGATGAGAGTTTGCCCCTGAGGTGGTTCAGATTTCATAGCTCTGGGCTTGGCTACGAAACAAAAAGTGACAACATTCTCTTCTTCTCAAGAAAAGCAGCATTACGCAAATTTTCGTGGGCAGATTCCCAGCACTACAACCAGACAAGTAGGCACACTCAAATCGAGTCCACCGTGAGATGGGCTCTGCACCTGCAAGGAGCCCTCAGCCCTGCAGGTCCGAATGGTCATGGACCGGTGACTGTCAGAAAGCGGGGAGGAGCCGTCGACACCTGGGGCTCCTATCAGAACCTCGGGTGGACCTTCCTACTTAGATACCTAAGTTTCTGTCTCCCATCTTCCCAAGTAGCTGCTGGTCACTCTTCAGAGGGTAATATAATATGTGCCCAGTGGGGCGCAGCAAATCCCCAGACCCTGGCCAGGTGGGCAGTTTGTTTTTCTTTTAGAAATTAATCACTTTTAATAGTTTTTTTTTTTAAGATGTTAGGGGTAGTTTATTAATTAATTTATTTTTGCTGTGTTGGGTCTTCGTTTCTGTGCGAGGGCTTTCTCTAGTTGTGGCAAGCGGCGGCCACTCTTCATCGCAGTGCGCGGGCCTCTCACTATCGCGGCCTCTCTTGTTGCGGAGCACAGGCTCCAGACGCGCAGGCTCAGTAGTTGTGGCTCATGGGACTAGTTGCTCCGCGGCATATGGGATCCTCCCAGACCAGGGCTTGAACCCGTGTCCCCTGCATTAGGAGGCAGACTCCCAACCACTGCACCACCAGGGAAGCCCAGGTGGGCAGTTTTTAAACAGGGACAGTCCCTAACATAGGAAGTGGAAAAGAACTTTGAGATTATGAGACATTAATTTCTGTAATCAAAACCCCTCTAAGCCCAGATAGATTAGTTCTGGGTATATTCAAGCACTAGCCTGTCATCTAGAATACATGGTAGCAAGAAGAATTGGGCATTTCAGCAAGCACTCCATCTAGACCACCCCCCCCCAATTATTTTTTTCTAGACTTGTTTAGCACGATTGTGTCCAGATCAGGAAAGCTAGGCACACGATAATCCTGAAACGTACCATATCGTGGCAAATGGAATTATTGTACTAGTTTCCAAATGTAAGGATGTGTATCTTGTTAGAATTTTAATAATCTTGAATTTATAACCTATTTCTTGTGCTTCTACTAGGCACAAAGGGTGTCAAAACAGTTTTTGCCCTCCAGGATTTACAATAGAAACGGTTTAGTATTATGTTACCCTTAGAAGTGATTATAATAAACTCTTTTGAATCCATCTGCTCTCTTATATCTATGATAAAATGCTAACAAAAGACTGGAATTCCAGCTCAATTATTTTGTAAAACATTAGGAATACTGACGGTTGAAATGATCAAATGCTATGTGTATTTAACTGGTGAGAATTCAATAGTTTGGTATCATGCATGTTTGTAGGGAAAGGTTAGAAAACATAGACTTGTGAGTCTATGAGGCTCATAATGAATAACCAACACCTTTCCAACCTTTTTAACTTAAAAAATTATAGGGCTTCCCTGGTGGTGCAGTGGTTGAGAGTCCGCCTGCCGATGCAGGGGACGCGGGTTCGTGCCCCGGTCCGGGAGGATCCCACGTGCCGCGGAGCGGCTGGGCCCGTGAGCCATGGCTGCTGAGGCTGCATGTCCGTAGCCTGTGCTCCGAAAGGGAAAGGAAAAAAAAAAAAAAGGCCAAAAACACAAAAAAAAAAAAAAAAAAAAAAAAAATTATATATATTTATTAAAGAACATTTAAAAACATAGTCAAAAATGCCAAAATCTCATTACTTTAAGAAGAAACACTATTAATTCATATTTTAGCATTTTTCCTCCCCATATTTATGTGCCAAGGAGTTTTAATATTAGAGTAATGTTTGTTTGTTTTTATTAGAATGGTCTGCACCTTCGGCCATCGGGATAGCTGGGCTTGGTGGAGGATTTGAACTAGGAATAGAGGTGAGTGGTGACGTGTGTACATACGACTACCCTATTCTCTAAAAGCAACTGCTACGTGAAAGTCGAGTGATCTCCTGCTGTTCTTGTTTAACCACCTATGGAAATCGTTCCCTTTTATTTTCTTGACTCTCTACCTGAAGCTGTGTAATGTTTATCATTTTTCTCCTTCGCCTTCATTGAGAGTAGAGTTTCTTTCATTTACCATCTCATCTGTTTCCATCGTTAGCACATCTGCAGAACACGTGTTCTCAGACCTGAAAACTACAACTGGCAGTTTCTGGCTTCTGACTGCAGAGTCATGGGTGCAAACAGCTCAATGCCATGTGTCAACATCTGTGGCAAAATCCAGTTTGGTGTCCCTGATGTTCAAACCCCTTCCAATTTTTTAAGTAAAGGTTGACTTTGTATTGTTTCATTTTACAACTTTGCTGCTAATGACTATGGTTTCTATCAAATGGACTGGAAATTATGCCAGCACACACTTGCTTACAGAGGTCTCTCCCACAGGGAGCATCTACATGATATCAAGCTTTCGTCTGCTGCTTTACTGCTAAGTGACTTGGTAAATCAAATCTCCTAATATTCCCAAATCATTTTCTTCTGAAATTTCAGTCAGTTTCTTCCTGAACTACCCTTTTATGAATTTGCTCTGTTGCCATAGTTTTAAATGCCCTTGGCCTTATTAGGAGGAAGTATTTCCACTACTGACTTTCATTTTTATTTGACCTTTACTTGCTGCTGCATTGATTTGTGATATAAAAAGAGGAACATATTTTAGTTTTGCTAACATGACTGCCTTTTGGTTGTATATTCAACCAAATCATGGCCTTCAGAAACATCGCACTCGTGTAGAAAGCGTATTTTCAGCATCTGTTGTGCACCCCTGCTCACACGTCCTGGTGCTGTACCCAGGTGTCCCTCATCACTGCCCGCTGACCCCAGGCTTTGGGGCTCCATCTCAAAGAGCATTTGCTTATATTTGCCGTTTGTGGAAACTTTGAATGCCACTTACCCTCGTGGCTGAGTAGAAATTAACTCTGGAATTCCATTTAAATACTGTACATGGAAGATAAGTATTAACTTTTTAAAATATCCTCTTCAAGTAGAGATTAGAAGACTGTCCTAGGAGTTTGTGCCTCTTCGATAGGACCTGGCTTTGCTTCCCTGAGCGTAGCCGTAAGGTTAGAGCTGTCGGTCACTTTTCAGTGCTAACGAGAGGCCGTGCTGGTTCCCCAGGAAGCATCTCAGACCTGGCCAGAAACATGCAGTTACCTTCGGGGTGCAGCTCTGACCCAGGATGAGCGAGGGAGCTTGGGGGTCGGCGGCCATGTGCCCGCGGAGCTCCTGCGTCTGGATGCTCTTGTCACCCCAGCTCCAGTTGCAATGAAGTGCAGCAGGCCTGTGGCCACCTCAGGCAGCGGGACCCATGCCTCGAGTCTGCAGCCCCCGAGGCTGCCCGAGCTCCTCTCTGGCATTCTTCTTCCGCCAGACGCTTGCTCCTAGTGGGATGGGGTGCTCGGCGCATGCGCCAGTCTGGAGGTTTTCTTGCCTGGCCCTTACCTAGGTTGTGAGTCCTTCATACCTGTGCCCTCAGACTGGCCAAGTGTCAAGCACAAGTAGACACCCAAAATAAATGTTTCTTTAAAGCACTGGCATCATCGGTTCAAACTATTAAATGTTTGTCGAATAACTTAATTATCTGCCCTTCTGTTTTGGAATGGAATAATTAGCAATAATGGCTAACATTCTCATAAAACTCTCACATGTACTCTCATAGAATCATTTCCATACCGTAGCCATGCTGAGTGGCTGTCGCTGCCGTCATTGTGTAGATAACTGAGTTATGTGACTCCTCCAGCCGGAGAATGACAGGCTGGCCATTCAGAGGGAGGCCTCTGGCTTCCACGGGCGCTTGGGTGAGTCTCCTCGCTTCTAGTGCCCCAGCTGGCTCTAACCGTAACTCCCACCCATGTAACACGCCGTGGATTTCAGGGCACGGATGAGGTAGGCGGGGTGCATGTGATTATTTTCAACGCACAGAGATGCTGAGATTCTTGCAGAGGTGGTGTGTGGTTGTCTCTAATTGGTTTCACTGGAGACAGAGCCTGAGACGGGGCTCGTGGTGCACGTGACTTACTGAGCAAATGTTCTGGGTCGGGGGGAAACTATAAGGGGCTAAGGGAAGCAGGACAGAGAAGGGGAAGGGTCCAAGCAAGGCCGTGGTTCCAGGTAAACTCGCCCTGGTCTGATGACAGGAGGAGAAGGCAGGTCTTACGACAGAGGCAAGGGGGCTGGCGTTTGGGGTCAGCTGCTCTCGCCACCTGGCAGCACGTGGGTGTGGTGTGTGGTGGCAGGGCTGGAGGGGACTGCAGTGCCCCCCATGGTGGGACCAGACCCCTCTCCTGGGCCCAGGACCCCTTGCGACCTTCCGCCCCCCTGCTGCCTCCCCCAGGTGGCGACCCCTTCATTACACGTGGAATGCGTACTTGACTATCAGGAAGTCTAGTTCTAGCTCCACTTTGGAACCTAGACCAGGAACGGTTCTGAAGGTGTGTGAAGTTAGGGACGTTTACAGAACCTGTTGGCCTTCAGGAGCTTGGGCATTAGTTAAGTATAGATTATGGCACTGGTCCCCTCACGAGAGCTGCTGAGAATTCCCAAGGTTGTAGAACTCACACATACCCACCAAACACAACAACAACAAATGAAAGATTTAAAAGCCAGTGGAGTAAGGAAAGGTAATGCTAAGACTTGGTTTAAACACCATTAAATTTTCTTTCCAGGACAATTATAGCAGAGCCCAAAGGTCTGAAAACCCTGATACCTTGGATTACCCAACTGTTCGTTGTTTACCAAAAGCCAGAATCCACACTGGGCCATCAAATCAGATCAACCTCGCTTTCACCCAAGGTTGTAATGTGAGAAGAATGACTCTGCTTTTTCCAGGAGAATTTGGATGAACCCTTTTCCTTTAATGATGAGGAAGGCATCTAGGCTTAAGTTGAGAAACTACCCTTGGAGATCAGAGTTCAGTTTCGAAGTCCCCTAAGATTGCTGTGCAAGGGGGGGGATCTGTTGGTGTGAGGAGTGGAAGGGGATGGGAACCCCTCAAATTTGGGTCGAACGTTGAGGCTGATGATGCCACGTGCTGAGTCTGAAAGCTTACTGCCCACATGATGAGACTTTCTGGGGAGTGAGACAGACTCCCGAGCAGAATGGCTTGAGGGATGGGAAAGAAGACCCTTCTATGGAGGCTAGGGGTGGGGCTGGGGGACGGGTCTCACTAGAACCACAGGAGAGAGCCCTGGGCTTTCTCGCCAGATTGTCTGGATTTGGGGCTTGAAAGCTATCTCTTCGTTACAGGACGACAGCATCAGGGACTCGCTTGGGTTCAAGGTGGGTAAACACTTGAGAGGGAGATGGGATAGTGCCGTGTTGGGGACAGGGTGTCAGGGGACGAGAAGCCCTCCGGTTCCTGAGAACATTTCTCCCGCAGCTTTTCCTGCATGATACTTGTATTTTTTTAAATTCTTTTTAAAGAATTGAGTTCAATTGTAAAACTCGCATTTTATTTACAGTTAACTGTATCTTAATGCGAACTTATTAAGAAGCCTTTATCAAATTCTTAAACGTCTGTCTTAACTGTTTATTTGCTCCGCTGCTCCGGTTTTCTTTCAGGAAATCTGTTTTGCTTTTTATTCTAAGCTGTGGAAATAAATCGAGCCGCCGTCAGTACCGCCGCTCTTCAAACTGTGGTGCTTTGGACCTGGTTCTGTAATTAGTCACGTCACCAAAGAACACAGGATTATCTTAGTCTTATTTCAGGAGAACTGAATTGAGACTAGACATAAAATTAAAGGATTAATTTATTTTCTTTATTGACTCGTAGAGTTGTGCCTTACTTAACTATCCTAAGACGTACCAAGTAGAAGGAGACATAACAACTAGAGTATCCACAAGGTCACGGCTGGAGACTTACACTGAGTGTGTACACTCTAAGCATTACGCAAAGTAATTTCATATGTGTTATCTTAAAAAGTACATAAGATTTGGTTATGTGATCAGTGGCAAAATTGCTTTACTTTGCATGAGAAACGCTAAATAATTCTGTATCATTCAACATAATGATCATCAGAAACTGTCCATGTATAAAATGGAATTAACAGTTGACATGAGTCACAGTGATATGTTTTGCATGCATCAATTAGCTGGCATATTTGGTCTGTCCTACGGAACTTGAGTGTAATTTTTCATGAAGGGATTCATATTAAACTGTATCAGGAATTCCACTAGGCCCTTCCGAGTGCAATCACATTTGGTAATAATCAGATTCTTCTGTCAGATGAAAACAAAGATTTGAAAAATTTAAAGAACGATATAAATGAAGTCATCTTTTAAACATTAATCTGCTTGGCCTTTGCATATTTTATTGAGATGTGATGCCAGGGTTTACAAATGATTTCAACTCATCTTTCAAACAACCCTAGATTTGTGTATATGCGTATATACATGTATATACATATATCTATACGATTATATATACTTAGAAATCTGGTTACTATTAACCATTTTACAGAGGAGATTGGGGCTTTGAGCCACTCAATCATTTGCCCAAGGTCACACAATATGCCAGGGTCAGAAGTGGAATTAACACCCAAATGGTTTCCATTTTGAGCCCAGATTCCCAGCGCCAGGCCCTCAGGCCTTCAGTTCTCCGGCACTTGACACACGTGCTTGACTCCACGTGGTTCAGGGGGCGGGTCCTGCCGTGGACTTTAACCATGAAAAGGCCAAATGGAGCCAAGATGCCGCAGACGGCCCGGTGCTGCGAAGAGGAGCTGGGTTGAAAGTCTGGCCTCCCCAGCCGGCACCTCTCTGCGGTCGTGGGGTGCGGGGCCGTGGCCTGGGCACCCTGCGCGGCCTCACCGGGGGTCCCGCCCCAGAGGAGGCGAGTCTGAAGAACACGCCCTGTCCACAGCGACCCGCCCAGAGCGTGGAGACTCGCTCCGGCTTTGCTTTTACTTGGAGGATTAACCATGGTAATAGGCATAACTACTGGTTAACTAATCTTCCTCCTGGTGTCCTGCGCTTTGGGGCGGCTTCTGCTTGGGGGTCGCGTGGCCCTGCAGGGGCGCCGGTGGGGACCAGACTCGGGCCCCGGACCTTCCAACCTGTGTGTGACCTGTTCACGTGTCACTAGGACACGTCACTCAGCCTCACTAACCCGCGAGGCTGCTGAGAAGAAGTCGATGCCTGGAGACCTCACACCACGTGCTCGATGCACAGAGAGTGCCCAGAGGCCTGCGCTCTGATTACCGGCGGGAGGTTAGTGGCTCACATCCACAGCTGAAAATACAGCACGGCTCTGCTTTCATACTTTCTTTGGCTACATTGAAATTCTTGCTACATTACATATCGTATCTTGAGTTTTAGTAAACATATATTTTAAATGATGTTTAGACATTATTTTTAAAATAAATGGCTGTCTACATTTCAGGTATCGGATTTGGTAATAATTTTGAATTATGACAGAGCAGTAGAAGCTTTTGCAAAAGGTGGTAACCTAACACTTGGAGGGAATTTGACTGTGGCAGTTGGGCCCTTGGGAAGGTGAGTACGCTGAAATCCCATTTGAACAGCTCTTGGATAGTAAAGGCTTTAAAACTACATTGTTTTTCATTAAGAGAAACGAATTAAAATGACAGAAATTTATGATTTACACGTGCCCCAGAGGGTTTGAGGCTGCTTACAAATAAGAAATATACAAAACACAGCCACTGTGAGAAAATCTGAAACTAAAACACACAAAAAGAAATTAAATATTTCAGAACTGCAGGCTGTTGTATCTACCGGAATCAACATAAAATTCACCTTTAAGCTTTGAAGGAGCCAGGTCGAGTCAATTTTAATTAACTGAGAAAGGACGGCATTGATCAGGGAAAAAAAGGTGTTTTTTTTTTCAAACTAAATTATGAAAAATTGAAATGGAAGTGTTTTACTTGAGTGATGTTTACAATGCTTAAAGTGTATTTTCCTTCTCTATTAATCAATAACTATTCTTGAGTTAATTGAGCAATTAAATATTTTAAACCCAGACTGTTTATAGAAGCTACTCAGTAAAATCATTTAAAAATGTTTCTAAGTTCCATGAAAATACTCACTGTAAAAAGAACCACAGTCTTTTACTCTTGAGGTGTGTTTCCCTGTTTTAGGGAAGGAAGACAATATGGGAAAGTATCAGCTGTACGTGTGTTCTCCACGTGCATCACACTGTGCTACAACCATCTGACCTGCTGTGTACTTGCCATGAACTGTCCGTCCTCTAGACCCCTTTGAACACACCTAGCTTAGGCCAGCAGGAAGTAAAATATGTAAAATGATTGAAGTTGGGGATGGGGTTGGTGGTGTGATGAACTGGGAGATTGGGATTGACATATATGTACTAATATGTATAAAATAGGTGACTAATAGGACCTGCTGTATAAAAAATAAATAAATAAAATAAAATTTACAAAAAGAGAAAGCCCTATGGACGTGACCTCATTAAATATTCAATAAACAATATTTCTTCCCCCCCGCAGAAAAAATGATTGAAGTAAGTGCAGAGCAGGATCCTTCTTTTGGGTTAGAAGCGCAGTGCCAATCAGACATCTTCAAGTGAACGTGCTCACAGTTCTGTGATGCAAAGCCTTCTGTTTTGCAGGAATTTAGAAGGAGACGTCTCCCTAAGAAGCTCCGCGGCTGTCTTTACTTACTGCAAGTCAAGAGGCCTCTTCGCTGGCATGTCTTTAGAAGGTAGCTGTTTGATTGAGAGGAAAGAAACTAACCGAAAGTAAGTTCAAGGCAAATCACTTTAATTGATTTGAAGAGCGTGTGATGAGAAAATAATACTTCGTAGACTCCTGTCGTTAAGAGTGTACAGAGAACCTTTGCACAGGCAAGTCTGTTGGCACCATTTTTCCAAGAGCATTTGCTCACTTTGTGTCTCTGCATCACGTTTCGGTAATTCCTGCAATATTTCAGACTTTTTCATTATCACTACATTGGCTATGGTGATCTGTGGTCAGTGACCTTGGTGTTACCATGGTTATTGTTTGGGGCACCAGGAACCGCACCCCTATAGGATGGAGAACCTAATCAGTAAACGAGTGTGTATTCTGATGGCTCCTCAGACTGGCTGTTTCCACTCACCACCACCCCCTGCCCCCCCTCTCCTCAGGCCTCCCTATTCCCTTAGACACAACAATATTGAAATTAATAACCCTACAAAGACCTCCAGGTGTTCAAGTGAAAAGAAGAGTTGCACGTCTCTTACTTTAAATCAAGAGCCAGAAATGACCAAGCTTAGTGAGGAAGCCACGTCAAAGCCAGGATGGGCCGGAAGCTAGGTCTCTCGTGCCAAACAGTTAGCCGAGCTGTGAGTGCAAAGGAAAAGTTCTTGAAGGAAATCACAAGTGCTCCTCCAGTGAACACACAGATGATAGAAGGCGAAACAGCCTTATTAGTGCTCCGGAGAAAGTTTTAGTGGTTTGGATTGAAGACCAAACCAGCCACAACACTGCCTTCAGCCAAAGCCTCGTCCAGAGCAACGCCCTAATTCTTTTTAATTCTGTTCAGGCTGAGAGAGGCGAGGAAGCTGCAGAAGAAGAGTGTGAAGCTGGCAGAGGGTGACTCATGAGGCTGAAGGCATGCAGCCGTCTCCATAACATCAAAGTGCAGCGTTCCTCACGAGAGGTTTCCTATTGTTAGGCTCAGCCTTTGTCTTTCTTCCATAAGATAGAGACCAATTTTGATTTAAAAAATGCAAGATTTGGAAGTACCCTAACAGGCGACGAGGAACTTCCACTTTAAACTGGCATCTGGCTAATTTTTCCCAAAACTGCTCTTCTGTATTTCCACGAAAGTATGTCTAATTGCCCAGAAAAAGATAAAAAGCTAAGACTGAGAGGACTGATTCTAGAACCTGGCAGGAATCCCACTAATAGTGGCCCTGACAGGGCTGCCTCAGCTGGTGGTGGACACACGTCTGCCGCTTACAGCAGACTTGAGAGAAGTTGAGTACCAAGTCTGCGGTGCCCGTTTACCCAGAATCCCACAGCACATGCAGAAACGTTCAGTGCAGACCCCAACAACCAGAAAATAGGAGGAATGGGGGGATTCTTAAATTTCTCCATCTTGTAAAGTCAAGAGAAATGTTTTTACTTCTGGTTTTATTAATTTGAGAAGTTTAAGTTAAGCATGCTTTTAGAAATTTGTGATTCTAGGCCTTTGGAAGATTTTCCAACTAAAGTTCACCTAAATCCTGGATAAACTAAAACGAATATCCTTCTTAATCAGTTGCAGGGCTTCTACACATGCAAGGCAAATCCTTACATAATTTTGATACAAATAAACATTTTAAGGAAACTATATGTTAGCACCATTTTTATAAGAAACTTAAAAAGTAAAAACCTATAAAGATGTATAGGTATGTGATTGTAATTATATGTGTATTAGTGTTTATATAAATATATGTTTATTATATGCATTTGTATATAAATATTCTATATATGTTTGTATGTATATATGATGTGCTTTTATATTATTGGGAAAAGGATATAAATATCAGACCATTTATGGTGATCGCCTCTAGAGGTAAGCTTGGAGAGGTGAATTTAGAGGCTTTGACATGGGTTATGGCTTGTAGTTGGTGTTTGAAAAGTAGTATCTATGAAGTGCTATATGTGAGTAAATCACACACACATACACAGTTGTGTGTCCTACATTTAACTCTAGAAAAGATCTATGTCTGCAAAAGAAATGTTCTTAATATATTTCTTATTAGATTTTATTGTCAAGACATTCGAGCTTATGACATTTTATTTGGAGATATACCACGGCCTGCTGAAGCAGAAGATCTTTATGAAATTCTTGATTCTTTTACTGAAAAGTATGAAAATGAAGGACAACGAATCAATGCAAGAAAAGCAGCACGGGAGAGGAAGAAGGCTTCTGTAATCATGCTTGGTTTTTATGTTTTTCTTAGTAGCCACAGAAAATTTCTTTATATAGAACATTCTATCCTTGATATCAGGTTTCTAATAACCTACTACACTTCCCTTTTAATTTCATTAACATAAAGTTCTTGTGAAAATGTCATAAAACCTTGACAGTCATCTATGCAAATTTCAGGAAGAAACATGGTTCTCCATGATTGCATTTCTGCAAGGATAGAACTTTATAATATTAATTGATAATACTAATAACTGCCGCTAGCCAGGGGCCTTGACGTGCAGAGGGTTTTGTGCGCCTCGTTCATCCAGTTCCGCACCTTTCGGAGCCGCGTGGCCCCTTCCGGGTCAGCGCATCGCTCTGCTCCACCTGCGCGGTGTCAAAGGTGCCAGGATGAGGGAAGCTTCCGGTTATAGAAGCGCGCCCCCAGCCGTCACCCGCGTGTTGTCCAGTTCAACCAGATGTGGCCCAGAGCAGTACGTGTGCTCTGTTAATGAGTGCATAGGATAACGTTTGCCGTGTACACCCACTGTGGGGGGGGGAGCCTTATATGCTCCTAAGTAAAAACAGAGTTTTAAAATCACATGCATTTTTTGTTGTTGTCTTTCCTCCCAGGCTAAAGAATTACCTTCAAAACCATTGTCAAGACCACGGCAATCGTCTGCACAAGCACAGCTCAATTCTGGCTCTCAAAGTAAATATTTGTGTTGCAATTCAAATACATTTATAATGAAGTAATCGTGAAATATTATTAAGAAATCAAGCTACATTTAATGATAGATCTAAAGTCATTACTTTAGTGTCAAATAGAAGAACTAATGAGTATTAAAGAGAGAAAAACAAATGCCTGGTCTCTTCTAAACACACAAGGCAAATTCTCATTCCTGTAATTTGTGAAAATGTCTATTCTCATTCAGAAAATGCTTTTTCCAATTCACAAAGTGATTTATCTTTAAAGTTTTTCTTTTTTTGTCATTTCTTCCAAAGACTATTATCCTGCTAATTTGAAATGGAAACTAAGCCTATTTTTCTCATATACACATAGATTTATATTACTGAATATTAATTTGACCATACATTCTTGGGAGCTCAGGGTTTCATAAGATGGTTTTAAAATAGGATAAATTTGTAAAGCACCAGGCTTTTGGCCTTTACACCTCTTTCCATCACTCATTTTTATGACAGTCACTCTTGGAATTCTGCTTTTCATGTATAGAGGTTACCAGTAAATAGCAATATATTAAAGTAGGCAATGTTTCATGTAATAATTAACTGTTCTGCAAGTGGCTTTGGACTGTGGCTTTTGAGAGCACAGTGATGAATCTAACTTACCTCTTGCCTTTAAAGAACTTTCCTTCTAGAAGCAGAGATATCACAGGTGGAAAAGTAACTGCCGTTACTGGAAGGAAGTACACTTGACCCTTGAATAACGCAGAGGTTAGGGACACCAACCCCTCATGCAGTCAAAAGTCCATATATAACTTTTGACTTCCCCAAATAGCCCATTGCTGACTGGAAGCCTTACTGGTACCATGAACAGTTGATTAACACGTATTTTGTATGTTATATGTGTTACATACTATATTCTTATATAAAGTAAGCTAGAAAAAATATTATTAAGAAAATCATAAGGAAAAGAAAATACATTGATTGTACTTTACTGTATTTATTTATACCATAAGTTTACATTGTCTGTTTACAAGATGAATAGTCTGTCAGTACGTACATCAATATTGTCTCATATGATACAAAAAACTGTAAATGTTATATGTATTACTAACACTAGACATAAAAAGTGAAAAGATAATAGAAAAAGAAATTCGTATTTACAGGTATAATGATTCATGCATTGATGAAAAAGAAGCAGCAATATGGCTGCTTCACGGTAGCCTAGCCTGTACGCTAATGAGTGAGAAGTTATGAAATTTGGATGGCACACAGTATTACAGCCATACTGATAATACAGTATTAGAAACATTGTCACATTTTTTAAAAACCACTTACATGCGATGAAGACTGATAGTTTCTCCAATTATGAGAGAGAGAGAGAGAGGGGCATATGGTACAGCAATGTAATTCTTTGAAAGCCAAGTTATAAAACAGTAAGAAAACTAACACATTATTAATTTTGTATTAAATATGACTCACCTTATGCCT